>NW_010552959.1:0-1177 GCF_000687285.1 Phaethon lepturus | reverse complement strand
GTGTGAAGGCACGATCGAGTCGGTGGAGCCCCCCACGGAGCACCACAGCTACGGGCGCAATGAGGGGGCCTGGATGAAGGACCCGGCGGCCAAGGATGACCGCATCTACGTCACCAACTACTACTATGGCAACAGCCTGGTGGAGTTCAGGAGCCTCGACAACTTCAAGCAGGGTGAGGGCTGGCGGCTGAGCGGGCGCAGGGGCCCCGGCTCCTCCTGGGTGGGTGCCCAGCACCATGCAGCAGCAGCTGTGCCGGGTCGTGGGGTGGTGGGGAGTGCACAGGGACCTGTGCTGGGGAGCATTCATGGACCAGCGAGGTCCTGCCAGCTCGCTCGGGCCATCATGGTGGGACCCCAGTGCTGCGAGGGGTCCCGACGCCTCTCCCACCCACTCACAGGCCGCTGGAGCAACCTCTACAAGCTGCCCTACAACTGGATCGGCACCGGGCATGTGGTGTACCGGGGGGCCTTTTACTACAACCGTGCCTTCACCAAGAACATCATCAAGTATGACCTGAAGGAGCGGTACGTGGCAGGCTGGGCGCTGCTCCACGACGTGGTGTATGAGGACACAACGCCCTGGAAGTGGAGGGGCCACTCGGACATCGACTTCGCCGTGGATGAGAGTGGGCTCTGGGTCATCTACCCCTCCGTAGACTACGACTACTCGCAGCAGGAGGTGATTGTCCTGAGCCGCCTTGACCCCGGGGACCTCTCGGTGCGCAGGGAGACCACCTGGAAGACGGGGCTGAAGCGCAACGCCTACGGGAACTGCTTCATCATCTGTGGCATCCTCTACGCCGTGGACACCTACAGCCAGAAGGAAGGGCAGATCTCCTATGCCTTCGACACGCACACGGACACGGAGGCAGAGCTCCGGCTGCCCTTCCTCAACCAGTACGCCTTCACCACACAGGTCGACTACAACCCCAAGGAGAAGGTGCTCGGCTGAAGCGCAACGCCTACGGGAACTGCTTCATCATCTGTGGCATCCTCTACGCCGTGGACACCTACAGCCAGAAGGAAGGGCAGATCTCCTATGCCTTCGACACGCACACGGACACGGAGGCAGAGCTCCGGCTGCCCTTCCTCAACCAGTACGCCTTCACCACACAGGTCGACTACAACCCCAAGGAGAAGGTGCTCTACGCCTGGGACAACGGCCATCAGATGACGT
>NW_010552958.1:36894-40152 GCF_000687285.1 Phaethon lepturus | reverse complement strand
GCAGCACGGGCTCGCCCCGCCGCCGCGAGCGCCCGCAGGGCACGCGGAGAAGGTGCCAGGTGCATCAGAGCAGCGGCGCGAGGACGTGAACGGAGCTCGCTCCTCTAGGGCAGCTTTTCAGGGTTCCCGCTCCGGGCTGGTTTCCCCGGCATCCAAGGAGTTACTGATGGAAACGCGTGTTGTTTCCGGGAGCTCCAGCGCATTCTACAGGGTGGATGCCACAAATACTTACTGAAACAGGCAGAGGATAGAACGTCAGCTTTTACATGTGGCTCAGAAAATTAGAGGAAGGAGAGAAACAAAACAAGGAGCCTTTAACCCACGCTAAAGCACTTCAGAGTTTTCTGGTGGCTGTGTCTCGCCTTACGGAATTCTCTTCCACATATCCTTATCCCTACGACGACACTGAGAACTGTGTAACTGGGTCAGTTAATATAAGGATGAGATTTTTGCCTCCTTTGTTGTGTGTGTACCATTTTTACTCCTCAGTTGGTCTTCTGAAGGTTGGTAACTTTGAATAATTAGAGTTTTGGACCTGTCCCGTGTCTTTTTATTTATGTAGCTAAAGCAGACAGAACAATTTGCAACAGCTGCAGAGGATAGAGTGTTGTCGTCTTGTACCATTTAAAAAGTGTAACTTCTAGATCGCTGTGCGGGAATTCACATCACTATGAGTAAGAGTTACTTCTGTAGTTCTCAGATCAAATACAAATGTACCAGAAAAAAAAAAACAAACAAACAGTAAGCTTTGCAAGAAACATGTTTAATTAATTTTACGTTTACTAGTTAATACATTCTGGGGTTTTTCCCTCTTGACAGATGGCAATTTAATTTCTGGATCCTTAAAAAAAAAAAAAAACAACACACACACAAGCTATTATGTTCAATGATTTAACATATATTTCACTTTTCAAAATATTAGAGATGGGCCTAAGACAAAGTTTGGATTCAAATACTAATGTTCCCAGAGGGTGTTCTGCTCCAAGGTTTTGGTTCAGGCCCATCTTTTCCTCTTGACAAGTATACATTTGAAAAGGATACTGCCAAATAAATCTCCTGTTCTGAAAAGTTAAGTATTACATGTGTTTCTAATAACACGTCAGATGGAGTAGCATGAAGTAATTTCAATTATTTTTATTATTTGTCTGTGGTTTTTGCTTCCTTCTTTCATTTTGCTTAGCAAAACAGCTCATCTAGGGTAGTCCATCTCCCTTCCCATTTACAGTCAGCAAATCACAGTGAAATGATCACTAGCAAAAAATCCTGCTGTGCTAGTGCTTCCAGATACAAGTGAATGTAATTAAAAGTAGATTATTTCTTAAACTACACAAAGGTATCTGTTGAAGTCCATTTTCTATTCAGTCTATCCTAAAAAAGAGAGCAGAAGCAATGAGATACAACAGAAAAGTCATCCAAGGTGCTAGGAACCGGAGGAGAAAGACCATACGCAAATAGAGGTAAGATTTGAGAAGGCACTCCTTCCATCACGATCACATGCTGCAAAGGGAAAACAATTTTTTTTTAAGAACTCGGCTTTGGATTAGTCCAGGATTCATATATCATGCCAGACAGCAACTAAATTAGAAAACGTTATCTGGAATAAATTAAAAGTATATGCTCAGCCGCAACCAATAAAGAGATTTCTAATGAAAATAAAGACAAATTAGTGGAAAATTGGAACTAAGCTACTCTAATATTTTTTCTCTTCTGTTTTCAAATGTGTTTTCCAGAGTGGATCACTAAAGGAGCCAGAGCCAAACAAAATCCCACCTCAGCGACCACCACCTCAAGGTTGTTTACAGTACATTCTCGACTGTAATGGCGTTGCAGTAGGACCAAAACAAGTCCAGGCTACTTAGATAATTGAGACTAAAAGCAAGGGTTAAAGCAAAAATGAGAAAAGAAAACACACAATCTTAAAAGCAAACCTAGCAGTTTTGTTCAATTTTTGCATTGTTTCAGTGCTGACCTGGACTGTGTTTTTTCTATGCAGTGTCAACTATACCGTCTGGTTGTTTACTTGTTCATGTCTGTGCGTGTAATGCTTACCTACCTTTCTCTGTAAAAATTGTGATTTCAGGGCTGTTGTCAACGGTGTACAAAGAATGTGCCTCTTTAGAGCCCAGTGCAACTGTACATTATGGATGGTTAGACAGTATTTTTTGAGTATTATATATCGTTAAGTAAAATACCACCAAGGTTCAAATCTAAATACTTTTGCTTACTCTGCGCGTGTGTGCACACTGTACTCATAGCCTTTATTTTTTTGTGCGTGTGCATGACTAATAGGCAGGCGATCCAGATATATTTTTAAAAGTCTAGATTAGAATTTGCTAGTGAGGCTTTTTATTTATAATTTTATAAAGTTTATTAACCTTTGAGTTATACGCAAGTGGAAGTCTAGTATTTCAGTGACTCCATAAGATACAGTTCTTCCCAAGGAATATTTAAAATATATTCTATTTTACATACCGGTATTCATATTTTTAGTAATTCTGCATTAAATTATTAGCTACAAAGCTATGTAAATGGGCCACCTATGTGCAATATCTCAGTGAAAGCGTGAGTATGTAATGTATCCTATTTCAATTAAGTAGTACCTTTTTGTTGTCATTCTGAATGAGAGATCTACGGAGATTGCTAATGAAAACTACTGCAAATACTTTCAAAAATCACATACTTACCGAAGAGTTAAATCCCAGGTTATTTGGTGAGTTAAACTTCCTGTAAGAGCTCATTTCATTCCAAATACCGAGACGTTAGGAGATGGTAGACCAAGGTACCTTCAACCAGCCGGGGATCTTGCCCTTTGATTATAATGAGAGACAAAAATGTCAGCGGTTTTCTTTACCAGCTCAGGTCTGCTGTTTTAAACCTAGAAACACCCAGATAGCTATACAGAAAATTCAGTCCCAGCGTTATCCACATAAATAGGGTTTATGATAATTGCGTGAAATCGGACATGCAAAAAGCCTTGAGACGCCCGACAACGGCTAGATTTTCTGTAGGTAAATTATTGGTGATTTTTGCATAACCAATTTATAATGTAATATTACGAGAAATACACAGGCTGGCAGTTAATCTGTTGTGAGAAATCTAGCCTAGAATCACAAGCTACACAGAGCTAGCATACCATAAAGCTTAGTTGCAAGTGAGCCACAAAACTGTAATTTTGATCTTGAATATGTACGAAGATGAGTAGTGGCCATTAGTTTAGTGCAAACAATTTTGTTTAAAGGGAAAACAGCCTTATGTTCT
>NW_010552958.1:32021-36863 GCF_000687285.1 Phaethon lepturus | reverse complement strand
CCTACAAACACTGGAAAAAATTATCAGTGGGAATCATCGTTCTTAATGTTTCTTTTATTTGTACAAGCTGGCTGGTAAGATGAGAATTAAGGTATGCATTATTAGCTATTTAAATGTTTGTGGTGAGCGCTACTGTTTACTACCTATCGGTAAATTACATGAATATTTTGCTTTAGTGATCAGCGTTTGTCTGGGTCAGTGATCGTTCCTAGGATGGCATCGGCTATATTGTTCTATATTAAGAAAATGCCACTTAGAATCAGGTTCACAAATCCTTACCTCCAGACACCATAAAAGTGAATAAACCATAACTGCCCTGGGGTGAAGAAATGAATCTGACGACTGATTTTATTTAAAGCAGTCAGTTGGTATTTTTTTGCATGTAGTAGTACAAGTATTCGCAAGTGCTTTTCACACGACGTTTGTGAGTTGTGTGTGCAAGGACGAGATGGGTGTTTCAGATAGGATTTCGGCTTGTTGACTGTAAAGGATTTACAAGGGCACACGCTATTACTACATACCACAGGCAAGAAGCAAGCCAAAATGTCTCTCTGCATGTAAGCATGCCTAGGTGCAATATTGTGGGTAACAGGGAACAGATGTTTTACAGTGTAGGCTTAATGTTCAGTTTTGTTGAGTTATTTTTGGTAAAAGTTTCTTTCATGATTGTTGCCTTTTGTACAACCCAGCTGCAAGAAAGTGAGCAAATGCTGGAAGTGTGACAGCAGTATATCTTTTATGTGAAATATCTTGTACAGCTTAATGTGCAATAAAAGAAAGTTATATCTGTCTTCAGTGTAAAGTTTCTGGCATTCAAGCCTGTATGTACAAGTGGGGGAAAGAAACCTTTCTGTTTTTCGATATTGAGTGAAAGGAGACTAATAAGAAAACGATCCTTATTAAGATGTTGCAAGACCATGTTATCACCTTCAAATATTTCCTACAAAAGTGGTTCAAATTAATAAACAATGAAGGCACATTCCTTAACATACAGTACGTGCTATTTATCTTTCCACACCGCAACACACTGCTACAACTGTATTAAAACTTATTGAAGCATTAGTACGTGCCGTTCTCAGACACATACACTGGAATCTCATGTAGTAAGTGGAAAGCTAACTATAATAGCAATTTAAAAAAAAAAAAAAAAAATCATGTATTGCAGCAGTTACTTCCAGATACGAAGGTTTTCTTTTAGAGTCCCGAACAGATTAAGTCTTTTACTTGCACTAAATAGCTACCTTAAGACTAAAAATTCCCAAATGCGCAGAACATCTAGATCAGTTGTTTTCTATAATATTTAGTGTTCAGCAAAGCTCTTACCCTGACTGAGACATCGTACAACCAGATCGCTCGGAATTTCATCCTGTCCTTTCTTCCCCTTAACTCAGATGTCCCGTGTGCCCTGTCACATGCAAGAATAAAGATTCAGCTGTAACGACTCTCGGCTCAGAAAACCACATTCAGACATCTGATACGAGATAAAAGCAGCATGCCCCCCGATTCCTGACACAGCACTATTTCAGTCAGAAAGCAGAACAGCCCCCCCCCCCCGTAGGGTGATGTAGCATCTTTCGGCCATGGATTTCACAACCTAAGTCTCTGCTGCACGTTGTAGTTCCACACTTGATACAGTATTTTGCCAGTATACTTCCTTCTCAGTGGAAAGATCTCCTTGGTAAATAATTAGTAGTGACTTCCTTGTGTTTCTTGTGACGTTCTTGACATATTTCACTCGGGTTAAATAAGTTACGTATCAAAAGACTTTAAATTAGCTGGAAAATTTTGGTATAAAGTTGTTTTACTGCTATAAGAGTGAATCGAAAGAGGAGTATTACAGAAATGATTTTAAAGCCTTGGAGGAACAAAACTGCAATAACTACACAGAAAATAGTAGCTGTGTTGCTGAAATAGGCGTTACTGGTATATTCAGTGATCTCGCAGCCTCTCCTTGAGCCGCGGCAAAATTATGCTGGGTGTAACTCCATTGATTTGATTTGAAGTCGGTACCGCTGCTGCTGGGAGAAGTTTGGTACTTCTTAGCAATTTTAAGGATGAATCATAGGGGCTCCAAGCAAGTTACTAATGTGCCAGCTGTGATTAGTAGTATTGACGACATGAAACTGCAGGCCGTGTTAATAGAATTTTGCCTCGAAAGTAGAAGTAATCACGTTCAAGGGTTATTTTAAAGTGTTGGCTATGAAATCTAGTAAGAATTCTTTGACACTATAACATTATGAAGTTTTTCTTGTACTGAACCTAGGGGGCCCAGTGCAACCCCAAGGAATGCAATCACAAAGCCAGGAGCCATTGCAGCCACAGCGCGTGTACCCCCCCGGGCAGGCAGCAAAGCCCTCGGCTTCCCAGCCACCGCGTCCACCCGGACCCACGACGCAGCAGCCGCGTCCCCAGGCTCAAGGTCCCTCCGGCACCAGATTAGCAAAGGAAGCGGAGCCGCAGCCGCAGCCACAGCCTGCTCCCCAGCCTGCTCCCCAACAGAAGCCTCAGTCTCACCCGCAACTTAAGTAAGATTTGCTTTATCCCTTTTCTCTTCTCCTCGTGACACAGATTGTGTTGTCGTAACTGTAATTTGGGAGTTGGGCTAATACTCAGAAAAAAATGTACCCGAGTCTAAAACGAGGTTAAAACATTTCAAAAAGCTTATTCTCTGCTCATGATTAGTAAGACAGTGTCATTAGTTACGTCCTAAGCACTACACAAAATTTCATTTATTAGTTGTGCAGTTGCTGCCCCGGCTAGATCTGAAAACTCATCATTTTTCCCATATTTGTTTCCTCCTTTTCATGTCACTGACTCGTGATCTGGGCGTGCTGTAAAGCCTGCACAGAAAAGAGGAAGTCTTACCTATTTAAACTTTTAACCTTGCCGTCACTCAGACAACAGATTCCAGTTTCAAAAGGCCTATCTCAGAACCTGTCCCAGTGAAGGAGCTAGACAGCGGCTGCCAGCCCGCGTTTCGTTACCGTCGCGCTTTGTTCGGGGTTACGCGCCGCTACGGACCGCGCAGCCCGAGCGAGCGGCACGGCCCCTTTCCAGGAGGCCGCGGGACTCGCGGTCTCTGTCCCACCCAGGTAACACGGATCCCCCTTTTCCACCCGCTCACGCGCCAAAAACTCGCATGGACCGACCCCCAGTCCTCAGCTGAGCACGGTCCGGCGGAAAAGATGTTAGGTGACGGTATGCAAAGATGACAATATTTTCCTTGCCTTCCTGGGACAGCGTATGTCTTTACTCTGATCTGTAGTCCTAAAACTCAAATTAATTCCTCCGTTATTTAAGTATACGTAGGGAATAGGGAGGTCCGTTTTTCTTGAGCAAGATGGAAGCTAGTTTACAGTTTGGAACTTAACGTGAACTTCAGGCGTTTCAGGAAAATTTTAAGAACAGGTATAGAACTGTACCACATACTGTTTCCCAGCTTTCTCCCTTTCCTTGAGTTCCTTGTTCGAATCCCATTTTTTTCTTCTTCAAATGGAAGAGAACGGTCTCTGTTTAAAATACAATAAAAACGGAGAACGTAAAGCTTTTAAGATGCAAGCCGTAATAAGAGTAGTTTGTCTAACTTTCAAGCGGCGGCTTTAGGTCCCACACCAAGACTCAGATCTCCTGCCTGTAGGATTAACTCTATCTATTTGCATGTGTATGCTTTGTATTCACCCACATGCTGGTGCCTAACCTGTATGTACATGTTATTAATCTGTGAATAAATATTTAATTAGGCTACTTATTGTGTTACTAATCAAGTCAAGTGCTGCTTCCCACCCTCCCTCTTTCAGTGAGTACAAACAAACATTTATCAGTCTATTCTCATTAACACAGCTATAATTTATGAAAAACCTAAAACGCCTGTAGCACTGTTTGCTGCACATTATTAGTTTAGAGGCAGAGAAGCTGCAAACCATGAAGAGTATAAGACAACCTGAGTAAGAAGAGCGTTTCAGTTTCAGTGTAGCCAAAACTGAAATCCTGTTATTGTACTGAGATAAAAAGGAAATCGGTAACTAGTTTTACTAATGCATGGATAACTTTGTGAAAGGATTATAACTCATTAATGTTTTCCATTTAAATTCAAGCCTACTTTTTAAAATATTATTTCATCTGACAAGTCGTGAGTTAAAGTTTTAAACTTTGGACATTTTCCTTCTCGTATGTGATTTTATTCATGCTCGCAGAGACTTATACCATAGTTACATGACAGCACTAGGAACAGAATAGCATTGCTAGACTGACTGCTTGTAGAAAAGAAAAATCGTATCTGATTTGGGGATATTTTTTTAAAAGTATAGCGTCATTACGCATCCGCTGAGGATCAAATGTCCAATATAGAGAGAGTGAGCACGTTGCAACTTTAGCATTCTTCAAACTAGTGCCCATATACCCAATTTTTCTTTGTGCGTAACTGCTTGCAGCCTTAACGAACACAATTATTAATCATCCTGCGTTGGGTGGTGATTTGGATTTAGCAGGCAGGCCCACTTTTTCCTCAGAACTTGAGGAAATTTGAATTTCCTGAATTTACATCATCCAGGTTACTGTAAAAAAAGCAGTGTGTCCTCTGAAGAAAAAGGTTATCCTGCTTGTCAAAGTGTAGACAGAATGTGCTGCATTGCAGCAGCTCTGCATGCTACATCGAACTACAGTGCTTGTGTCGAATGTCCATTTTGTTCACATGGAAACCGTCTACATCTCACGGACATTTTCCCTTTTCTCGTAATTTATACAAGTTATACATGTGGATGGAAGCTGGGAGACAACATGACCATACAAAACGTGTTGCGTTTTTGTCTTGCAGCAAGTCGCAGTCTTTGACAAATGCCTTCA
>NW_010552958.1:21131-31990 GCF_000687285.1 Phaethon lepturus | reverse complement strand
TCCGATCGTCTGTGAATGAAGATGAAGCAAAAGCTGAAACCATTCGAAACTTGAGGAAATCCTTTGCTAGCCTTTTTTCTGATTAGCCAGCTTCATCTAAATGCACCTAGCATATAGTCTGAAAGCCACGTGAATGTTACATAGGTTTTGTTTTCCCTGTGACAGTACCCTTCTCTACTGTGCTAACTGTTGTATTAAGCAATATGTTAAACTGAAAAAAAAAAAAAAAAAACAAACCGTAGAAGAAGGACTTTGATGAGATACCATTCAGGAACATGTATAAAAATCTATAAAGAAGGAAAGGTTCTATTACACACACAGAATGCCGAATTCTAAGGTCCTTATCCATCGTAATATTGTGGCCTTACTGTGACTGAACTATATAACCCAATTTGAGACTCCTTTGTAGAACTGTGTTAATAAAGCATTGAGTAATGGGTTTCTCCTTGCTTTACCCATTTCCAGTGCATTGCAATGCATGTGTATTTTGTGTGTAAATGTTTTGTACTGCAAAAGTATAGTCTTGACTTGTTCTTGCCTCCCCAACTTCGGAGGCAATTCACACTGACATTCTTGTCAAGCCACATAAATAATGTGAGAAATTGAAGCAGTTTCTTCCTCCTTATATAGTCTTTCCATCAGCTGGTTGTAGGCTTCTGATGTATTGCTGAGAGTTACCAGTACACTAACTTAATGTCATAAATAGAGTGTATATGTACTACTGTATCTCCATGTGTCTGTTGAAATTTATTTCCAAATTGTAACCATAACTGGGTTTAGTTGCAAAGAATGTGCATGATGTTACCCTTATTTTTGTGAACACCTTCTAATAAATGTAAAGTCCCATGCCTGATTTAAAACAATGTCTTCTACAAAGCTTGTTTCAGCATCAATATATATTGTCTATTTTGACTGACATCAAAAGGGTTGCTTTATGATTATAAAATATTTGGACACAAACCACACCTGTAAGAAAATAAACCATCACAAATAATTCTCTTTTTGAATCAGCATCATAAAAATTTATAAATTCTAGGAATCACATTTACATTTTCTAATAAGCTATTTATTTTAGGAATATTTCTCTAACTTGCAAAAACAGAATTGATCCCAGACTTCCAGGTAACAACGGCATTTTTGTTTAATTATCTAAATCAAACTGAAGTTCATCTCTAGACTACCCATTTCCAAATGATTATCATGTCGTTCTGGCTATCATGAACTACATGCAGCAATATTCCTTGCCAGGAAACAGTGCTACCCGGGGAAACAAGAAAGAAGAACTGCAGTATTAGCGTGTCTGTGGGAGAAAACGAGCAGCGTAACGTTATCTTAAAAATCCTATGGGATTTGTAGTGGCTTCGTAGAGACACATCCATGTGCCTCAGAAATTTTACTTTCTGTAGATCTGAGAGTTTATGAAGTCTAGGTAAATCACAATCACCATTTGATGACGTAAAGCCTTTCAGCAGTTTCGGATTCCTTTGGGTGAAGAGCCTGGCTTGGGCCAGGGGGTTGGCAATGAAGCATGGAAACTTTAATCTCCAGTGATGTCAGAATTTAGTTCGTACATTAGCATCTGAGCGCTCTCTGTTTGTCAACATAGTCTAAGTTGATGAGCTTAGCATATATATTTCCTGAAAAGCAGACGCGTCCGAGTCACTCACAGGCAACACAACCAACGGCGCTATCTGGACTGACGGCGAGGACTGACTCAGTATCGTAGCTGAACAATCACGCCGAGAAAAATGTTCTCCTTCAGGTTAAGCCTAAAATGAAGGTATGGGTAAGTCTGCACTGCAACGTTACGAACGTTAAATACGTAGCATTGCCCTCTATAGGATGGAATCCCAGTCTCTCTGGTCGGCATAGAGCCCTCATCTTTGTAGAACAGCCCTCAGAGAAGCCCTCTTACTGAATTAATGACGATTCTCTTTTCTTTCAGGGGGAAGGTACTGTGTGCAGAAGCCTGTAGTTTAGATGATGAATTCTGCAGCGAAACAGAATGCTTTAGCTGTTAATAGTTTTTTATTAATTCGTAAATATCAGCTATACTTTGATTTTTTTAAAGTTTTGTCCTCCTCCTGCCCCCCACTGGATTGAAACACCCTTCACTGGGCTGCAATAACAACCTTGAGCAGTTATAGAGCCTTTCATGTCTGAGAAGCACTTTACTTTTAGATTAGAAAGATTAATCAAAGTTGCTAACGCAAATTAATTACTGCTACAGAGAAAGCATAGTAATTATGCATAGTTTGGCATGGTTCATGATTAGTACATGCCTAGTTTCAGCAATATTCAGTACAATGTGAATTACAGGTAGTTCATTAGTCCAGGCCCCAGATTTCGACTCGAGGCAAAGTTTCTTGCTCATCTAAAATTCCCTCCCACCTCTTCCTGGGAGAAAACGGGTTTCACTACAGTCTTTGTTTTACCATCTGGAACAAAAAAAAGAAAGAAAAGAAAAGAAAAGAAAAAAGAGAGCAAGATGATGCAATCAAATCTGCATGGTGTATCCTCCCACACAATGTACATAACACATTGCCTCTCCACAATGCCAAAACTTCTTTATACCTCCAAGCGTGCTAAAGCGTGTCACATGCAAGCTGATGCACGCTTATGTTCCTCATGCAGTGTTTCATGGTTAAGACATTTTTAAGCAATCTATAACGCATCTCCAAAATACTAATCAGAAAAAATGAGTTTTTATAAAAAGGCTATTCAAACATTTATTGTCCATTTTGTCTTACTTCATTAAGTAGATTGTGCTTTGAATTCATGCGCAAGCTCTAAATACCCGGTGATCCATTATAATGCTATCTGGGGTTGCATAAATGGTAACACAGAAATAGTCTGAGCGTCTGTGGTTGTTCCTCTTTGTGATCATTAGCTGAGGAACGTGAGGTCTGTGCTTCATTTGCACCTTTTCCATGGAGATGCAGCTTATGATGCCACAGGTCTCTCTGTACAGGTCTCCATCTTTTTTTCATCTTTCCCTTATAAATCAGGATAATATGAAATCTACAGAGCTACTAATCAAGTTTAGTCTTAAGATTGAGATGGAGCCATTTTCTGACCATTAAGCCTGATGCCAATTCAAAACACTGAAGCAGATTCCTAGAGATTATAATTATGGACAAAGCGACTAATCTGGCTTTGAAACGACCACTACATCTCCAGTAAAAATTAGTCAAAACAGTACTAAGGTACTTTGTAAACATTGTGCGTACGTTGCATCCTTCCTGCTCTGCAAGAACAAAGTCGCTTCTCTGAGCCAGCGTTGCCTCGATGAACAGATCACGTACAACAAAGCTGCTACTTACAAAACTGAAGAAGTCGGCGCATATTGTCCGTGCGTTGGTGTGGTTGTGGCCAGTATTTGGTTGAGTACTACAAACACACTTCCCAGCAAGCTGTCCAGCAGCAGCAGCTTCCAGCGAGGCTGGGTAGGATGCGGGTGGCCAAGTAAGCCCAAGAGAGCTGTCGAATGCCATTTTAGATCTCCTGCCACGATGCCTATCGTGGTGGCCAAGATAGCCGCGCAGGGGTCGGCAGGTGTGGTACCGGGTCTGTGGGAGACCTGGGCTCTACTAAAACGGCAGCTGGAGGTGAGGCAGGATATGCAAAGGTGATCTAAAACGGCACTAGTTGCCGCTGCGTGGGACCGAGTTTCCTCTTGGGCCTGGACATTCAGCTGTCTTACCCCTTGTCACCACGCAGGCACGGAGTAAGAGGCAACTTAATGGAGCTCTGCCTTTCGTCTGGCAAAGCGAAGCTGCCTCCAAGGGAGTGCTACAAACAAAGGAGCATTTGCAAATTTTGATGGCTGGTAGAGTCTGTTTTTCCATACCAAAAATAACTAGAAGTGATTATTGGCTCGGAGTAATTTAAGAAAGATGATCTAAACTGTCACATGTGCCAGCACAAATGCATTTAAGTTCTGAATGGCAATACATGTCTCCAACATAGAAATGCTTTTTATTAGGCATACGTTGCTAAACAAGCAATTTTTTTCTTTCCTTTTTTAAGATGTTTTTTAAAATTTTCATGTCAGAACTTTCAAAATAGGTACCTAAAATTTGTAGTTTTCCAAAAGCATATTCAGTCATGTAACTAATCGGCCAAATTTGCAAAATCCTGCTTTCCTCATTTCCTCTAATTCCTCCTCATTTTATGAGGAAGAATATGCCATCCCAAGATGACAGTTTACATTGAGTCTCCTGAAACGCTGATTTGCTTATCTGTAGTTATAAAGTCTTGCAGCTCAAAAATTAATTCAAGAAAGAATACAAATAAAATTTAACTTTTTTTAAAAGAGGGAGTTCACATCATGTCTAGAGTATCAAGTGAGTTCTTTAAATTTAAAATAAGCCAAGAAGAACAACAGAAGGACTATCCCCCCTCTTTCACTTTAAGGTATCCCAGAAGTAAAAGAGAATTTCCCCCCCCACACACACAGATTATGTTACAAAGAATTAGAAAGAGTATCAATTTAAAAAAAAAAAAAAAAGGGGCATATTTTTTATTTTTTACTGGGACTGGAGTTTTAACTACTCTTAGCCGTGGCATTGCTCAGAACTTCCAAGGGTGGATGTGGTGTTTAAAAACTGATCTACTTCACATTACTGGGCATTTAGGTTTCCCCATACAGGATATATTTTATGGAGGAGAAGGTACCTGGCTTTCTGGCTAAATCTTTGTTCTATAGAAGTGAAGGATGGTAACAGGGTAGCAGAAACAGGGCAAAACGTAAGCACACCTGACAAGACCGAGAATGGATTAATTTGGAGCTTAACTCTTTACACATGGCTTCTGTTAGCATTTGTCTCTCCTCCTAACCATTTCTACTTTACTCACATGTGCCTGTTTTTCTGACCAATCCCCATCAGCCAAATTCTACTTTAAGGATTTATAAGCGCTGAGGAGTAGCTGAATTTTTGTTCAAAGGCAAGATTTTGTGTGGTTATTACTGCCTTGTGCTGATCTATGCTTCCTAACACCATGAAGCTAGCTAGAGTAAGTAGAACAAGAAATGAAAACTGTTTGTGTTCTCCTCTTGCTTTCTTAACTAAGAATGAAATAAGCTGACTGCTAATATTCTTCTCTTACTTTCTTAACTAAGAATGAGATTTTGGTAAAACATTATGTGTGTTTTTAAAGGCACCGAGACAGGTGATACAAAAGAACTTTTGTCTATTTAGATGAGAAATAAAAAGAAAGAAGTAGTGCATATGGGCTGGTACTTAACCATTTTTTTTAATTTGGGAGCTACTTCTCAAAAGTCTATTAGAAGTGTTTGAGTGACAACCATTTTTAAGAGATGACTGAGTATAGGGACTTAAAATTACACAGCTAGAGCTGCTCCATCAGTTACAGAGTTACTGCAGTACTGAAGAAATGCTAGACAGGACTTTAGATGCATGGAAGTAAAATTGAAAAGAGCTGTGCTTCATGAGCATGCCATGTGTCCTCCTGAGGCTGTACCAAAACGTAAAGTGTGGTTTTGATTTTACTGTAACTCAGAACAGTGAAGATGATCACCCAAAGAATTAACATGGTCCGTGGATGTTGGATTTTTAGAAGCTCTGCTGTTAAGGAGAAACAGCAGAAGGTGATGCTGCTTTTCCTCTAGCCCTCAGGAACTTCACATAAACTTCTGCCACTTAAGTCTCCTGAAATGTTGCTTGAGGGATCTTTAGCTATTGGGCAAACATTTTTCAGATAATCAGAAGATGTCAATGTGAGAGGAGAACATATTTATTTCATTCCCATCCACTGCAATAAAACATGAGCATCTCACAGCTTCACTCATAATATGCCTCTTCCCCCGAAGTTAGGAAGAGTTTTAACATACAAAGAAAGAAGAGGGGGCAAAGCACCTTTCCACGCAGTGCAGAATGCCATAAGCAAACACCTTGCTTGCCAAGTGTTCTCCAACGGGAGATCTACTGTGCAGATCTCTCCAACTGATGATTATGTAAATCTTCCAGATGGGCCCTTTAAACAGTAGATTACGATCCTGACTATATCTATCATCACTAAATACTTCATAGCTTTGGCTGGTTCAAGCCAAGCCCCCGTAGTCCCTGCTTTTTGCACCTTCTCCTTTCTTTGCAATAACAATAGTGTCAGGAGCATGGATGTATTTTTAGGCACGTTTTTTCCCCGCATGCACTTTTTTCCTTCAGTCAGGCGTAGCTTGAGACCAACATACTCCACGGGCCCGATGCCACTGGAAACACGGTGTGCAGCTAAAGAGACTCTCGCTAGAATTTAGTCAGCAAACAAATTCTGCCGCCAAGGTGGCAGATCAGCTCGCGGTCGAGGTACGATGCGTCTCGCACCGAGCCGCTGAAAGTGCCAGATATTCTAGCTTAAGAAAAAGGAAACGGTCCTTTCCTCCCCCCTCCTCATGGGGAAATGGAAATTAGTCACTCCCTATCCACTAGCTGAGCCAGGCATAATTACTCCACAGAAATGACAGTAAATCAGAACTCTGCTGAGCCGCCGTTAGTCAACTGCTTGTCTCGGTGACAATTTAAGTATATTTGTTAGCAGCAAGTGCTGTATGCTTCATCTTAAGACTCCCAGGAAACTGGGCAGTGTTTCCACATAGAACAGATTCTACCTCTGATATTGTTACTACACAATCCCAACCATACAATCATCTTTTAACAATCTTAAAAATGGGTGTTGCTAGCCGCATCCACTGCTATTTACTTGTAAAAATGTCTTTTCTCATTGCTTGATGGAATTGTAACAAATTTGGGTATATGGAGACCTGTAATTTAAAGGCCTCTGCCCCACCTGTTATGGGAATGTCTCTGAACTAGGATCAAGGAAGCATTCTTTTTCTTATTTAGATGTTTTTTGTCTGTTTGCAAGTCATGACTTAATCTATTAAAAAAGTGAAATGGTTGTTTTAAAAGTGCAATGTCTCAGTCTCTTCTCCCCTTAAACTCAAGTTCACTTACAGGTGAACACCACACTATAATATATATTCGTTTACTCAGCTTTGTTCTACAGTACATTTTTGAAGACATTAGCATTTTTCACACCTTTTTTTACTAGAAAGGGAAAGCATGTGCATTGACTCTGGGCCATGGAGAGCTGATGTAATTTCATGGCAAGAAGACTCCTGCTGCCCTTAAGAATGTTAGTACAAGTTCTGAACTGACTTACCCTCCTCTGGAATAATTATGCATTCCACTCTGGCACATTTTATCATGCAATTCTCCTGCTTTGTAGATTACATGTCTTGAGGAGGTACAAAAGGGAAGAGCAAAGACTGTTTTATTTCTATACATGCATCTAACAAAATTATATATACACACACACCTCAAATAGTACTTTTAAATGTAAAATTATGTGAGAATTTACAGACTTATTTAATATGTACATTAAATACAGGTATCCTTTCATGCATCAAGGAGATGCAAGCATCTCTTGGGAGGAACACAGCAAGTATGGGGAAAATATATTGTTAAATTATAATTGAACAAGCTGGAACTTGTTCAGGTTAAACAGCCCACCCTCAAACTACAAAAAGCCAAATTATGCCCTCAGCAACTTCTGAAAAGCAAACTGCCTTCAGTGGATTTCTGCAAATTTAACTGTCTAGAGTCTACAGCCACATCAGAATAAGTCTCCCTGATCTCAGAGATTAAGCAGTCCCCAGCCTAGTAAGTATTTGGATAAGAGACCACTTGGCAATTCCACATAGCATTAGACATTAGCAGAGGATGCATTTGTAGATGAGAGCTTGTATGTGAGGGGTGTTCACAACATCAGACGTACAGATGTAGTAAATGTACCTTCCAAAAAGCTATTAGGATGAGTTTATTAGCCTACCTCTCTTGACTACAGTGAAAGCCTAAAATAGGTTTTTAAAAAAAAGAAGAAACAAACAAACAAACAAAAGCCCCCCCCCCCCCAAAAAAAAAAAAAAAAAAACCAAACTGGAGGCTTATCTGAAGTGGCCTGAGTTCTCTTAACAAATCGCAGGTAGTAAAAACTGAATGAATGAAAAGACTGAATTCAATCATCTGTTCTGAAAAATGGGGAGTAAAATATAATTATGTCCAAGAAAGACTACAGACCAAGTCACATCTTAGACCGAAGACATAAAAATGCACGTTACTGGAGTCAGTGTGTTGCTAGAGGCAGCAGAAGCATACTGCGAAATAGAGATGCTGGATAAAGTTTCTTGGACACTCGTTCTTCAGGACAAAGCCAGGAAGAGGAGATTTTACGGTCTTTGCAATAACTTTCAGATATGTTTTAGCACGTCTTCTTGAGGTGTAGGTATTTCAAATCAACACTTCTTTTTGAAGCTTCATGCATAAAACTCAGAAGGAAGGGAACAAGTACACTGACCAGCTATGAACTCTACGTAGTGACCCATAAGGGACCTGGTGTTCTATTTTTGAACACTCCCAAAACACTAATTCAGCTATAAAAAAATCTCTATCCTGTTCTACCAAACATATAGCATTCCATATTAAAAATTTCTTTAGACTGGTCGGCCATAGTGGGTCGCAAAGGCTCTGCGTTTCTCTGGCTTGTGGGGGTGGGTGGTGTGCAGGGAAAACACGTAACTAAAAAGGTCACAAAAAGACCCAGCACCGTTTTCAATTCGCATCTAATTCTGAACTTCAGAAAGACTAACTGAGCCAGAACGGTAGCAGAGTGGGTAACTAGGACTCCTGCACCCATCTATGTATCGGAACTGCTGTGTGTAAAACTTACAGTCCTTCCTACTCTCTGCACACAAGTCTTCTGTTTTAGTTGCTTGCTTCCTCTTCAAACCGAAAGTCCAATTTTCTACAAATGGGTCAGATTTATGATGCAGGGGTGGGATGGGAGGAATATATAGGGGCAGCACACAGAACATATACACAAAATGCAGATCTTAATTATTTTTATGCTCATTCTCTCCACTAACAAACTCAAGACCTCATTAAGGTAAACGTTTTTTTCACATTTTTTTAAATGTGGCTAAAAAAAGCCAAAATTTCCATTAAATTGAAAAACAATGTGTTAAGTTGCTAAATAGTACTGTAGATGTTTTTTGTGCTCCCTCACACATATGGCTAGCTGAGAATGCATAGCAAGTTCAAGCTTGAAGTGAATTTTTTTAAGCAACCAGTATATAACACTAAACATGATTTAATAATGGAAAGACTGGCACAACCTTAAAGGAATATCATCGAGTAGGCAAGGTATGCTTGTGACTTATTATAAAACAGTTAAATCAAGTCGGAAGCATAATCCAGATTCTTTACATAATTATGGCAGAAGGGTGTGGAAGAAGGAATATCAATTATTTTTTAAACGGGCGATCTTCTAACAGTAAAACAAGCAATACATTGATCTCCCATTTCTCTCAACTGTCCTGAAAATGCTTGTAATATTTCTTTTATACTTAATGTTATATCCAACTTAAATGCCAGCTTAGCATTTTGCTAACGTTGGGCTTATTCCTTTTAATGCAGAAGTTAGTAAAATGTTTATTACAATTCTTACCAGGTCAAGCTTTAAATTCTTAGGACAGTATCATCTCTCCTTAATCAAGCTGATCACGGAAAGTAAATGAAACAGCATTGCTGGTCCTCATTCCATTGGTAACAAAACATTATTAACTTAGTTACATATAGAAATTGCTTAGTGATAATGATAGATTCTGATATTATGAACAGCATCATAGAAGTGACTGAAAATGGAGAATTTGTTATTTTATAGTGCTTGTATTTACATTCAGTTAAAGCTCAAATAATTTCTGCTACAATTAAAAAGAGATTATTGTAGCAAACAGCACAAAAGGAAGACTTTTAACTAGTGTTAGGAATGAAATGCACATCAAAACAATAGACTACTGTTCCATATTTTAAAGGGCGTTTCCTCTGGATTTCTGTGCGTAAGCCACCTTTCAATTCCATGGCAAAAGACTGAAATTTCCTTAGGTATTTGCCCCTTGCAGCCTCTCAAATTTTAAACCTTTATTCTTGGAGATTGGGACTAGAAAAGAAAAATGTGATTTGTACACACTGGGTTAGGTCTGAGGAATCAACAGTCCTTTACCGAAGCTATTGAACTAAGAGGTGTGTCTGTGATTACCGAAGAGATCTTCCGGTGATAAAAGAAGAATTGCATCAGCTTTTGGCTCAGTGTGTCAGAGTGACTCAGCAATTCAGAAGAATGTGTTTCCATTTTCTTTCCGGTTGGAAGATGGTGAAACTTCACTCGTACTTTCTCTTAAAATGCCATGAAACAGGCAAAATGGGGATGTTGGGTTCCTGAGAAATAGCTTGACAGAGTCGTGCAAGAGCCATGCAAAGTTCGCTGATACCACCCGAGCACATGCTTTCTTTGCAGCGGTAGCAGGAAATTTGTTTCAACAGCTCAGCAGCTGTTCCCTAGTGAGTTACCAGCTCACTTCTGCAAGTTAGTACAGCACATAGCGCAGGAAATTCTAATTTGGAATTAAAATTTAATTGTGAGAGCAAACATTCCTGGTAATTCTGGTGATTAATTAGTCCTTTGTTTTTTTCCATGATTTTGGCCCTCTCAAACCAGAATTTTGTCCATTCTGTAGAAGTTCCAAGAAAAAAAAATAGAACCTCTCAGGAAATCCTCATTAATTAGTAGTCTATATTTTGAGTACTACACCAAAGTACCATGATTATAAAAATTAACTATGTAAAATATCTTTTTCTTCTTATCCTCTCATATTGCCATTACCCAGAGATGAAATACTGAATTATACTGACCATTGGTTTGACCCAGCAGGACAGTTCTTGTGGTCTTTCTCTCCTTCCCTCTAAGTAACGAGTTTGCACCCATTACATCAAGGCAGCCCA
>NW_010552958.1:0-21100 GCF_000687285.1 Phaethon lepturus | reverse complement strand
AGGAATGCCAAAATTCCTTCTGAAACAAGACTGTAACTGTGCAAGTTACTTGTGAAGGATGCATGCTTCTGATCCTTTCCTCACAAGAAAGACTTGTGAAAACTGAGTGAATCCACCTGGATATTTGATTTTAGTCTGCATGGAATCAGTCAGTTTGCATTAGAAATAGTAGAATCGGGAAAATTTATACCTGTTCCTGGAGACTTCTGCTGTTTGCCTGGCCTGTCACTGAGTACTAGGGTTAACATCCAACTGCGGGCAGTTTATGCTTGTATCTGGCTTTTTATCTACACTTCTGCCTCACCACTCGGCATCGGCTGAGGTTGGCACCTCTGCTATCAAAGCTACAGCACCCTCTGACTAAAACTCAGACCGTCACACCTCACTTTCCATTCTGTCCCTGCTTTCTAATATTCAAATCACTTCCTTGACCACTGACAGGAAGCAATTACAATCTGTGCATACTTTAACAAGATATCACAAGACCTTCACTGACTAAATTTCATCATCAGACAATGACAGAACAAACATTTCCTTTAGGCTACGCTACTTTAAAAAGCGGTCTTCAAGAACTGGGAAAAAAAATCTAAAAGCTACATTTCCAGTTAGCCTCATCCTTAGAAAAGGACTCTGAAAAGATCCCTAACAATTACAAACATATGGGGATAACATTGACAGAGACAAGAAAAAAACATTCATTTAAATCTATCAATCATTGTCAAATACTATACCGTGTTCCAGAAAGTCTGTTCATTCTCCTGAAACAAGAACTTGCATATTCTAGGTTACATTCATGAAGTTTGAAAAGAACTTTAAAAAACATTTTTGAAGTCTGCCATTTCCTTTGCATCAAGTTCAATAAGTCTGAAATAGGCGATGAAATAATGATGAAGTCAAGACGAACTTTTGTGCCCAATTTGCACAATACAGTTCTAAAATACAATCCATCATCTCATCTAGAAAAGTATCTTAATGCCAGCTGTGGTTTTCAGCAACATGCCCTTTTGAATCGGCATCGAAAGTGATTTAACAGCACAACTGATCAAACCCCCCAGTTACTTAGCTTCTGACACACACAAAAAGGCTAAGTGATTTTCTGCTTATTTAGCCGATCTTGCTGCAACAGCGTTGAAAGTTGTTCTACAATAATTAAACTAATTTATGTCATTTTTGTAGGAATCTATCTCCTCTTTGGAACAGACTGGGCTTTGAGAAGACTGGTTTTCTATGTGAAATATTGGCAACCAATCTGCTGCTATGGTACGTATACTCTATTCATGAAACCCACACCAAAAGGAGTCCAATGCATTTACAAGGCAATTACATTTACGTTAATATCAATGAAGGCTAAAAATCAGGTGTGTACTATAAGGAGTATTCAAGCCAGAAAAGGCCGTAACATTGCAAAATTGATTCCTACCCAGCACAAGGATCATTTACATTTTAAGGAAATGGAAGTGTGGGCTAGTATGCATATCGGTATTTCACAAGGTATCTTCTTAATGGAGGAAATACTTGTTTCCCAAATGCAAATACTGTGTTCCATAATTTGCAAGATACCAATAAAAATTTCAGGGCTAAAGAGGGGGTAGAAACATGATGCTTAAAAAAATCAGAAGCCTCCTTTCTGTCCAAAGCATCAGCTATCTTCTCAAGATGTTATTTTACCAAAAAATCTTGAAAAGCAGGTAACTGCCAGCTATGACCAATTATGCTGCCTTACAGGAAAAGTGGCAATGAAATGAACAGCATACCAGAACCCTAATATACTTGTTCCATTGTGAAAGATAAACCACAGGGGCCAAACGTTGGTCAACAGAGATCAAGAGGCTATAGGACCCTTCCAAGAAAAACACCTACTGAGGAGCAGTAGGTGACCTGTTCCGTGGCAGAGCCCTTAGGCACTGCGGGGTAGGTGTTCAAAAAACGTGTAGACGTGGCACTTTGGGACATGGTGTAGTGGGCACGGTGGTGTTGGGTTGACGGTTGGACTTGATGATCTTGAGGGTCTTTTCCAACCTTAATGATTCTGTGATTCTACCGCGTGCCATCTGCAGTGACAGAAGCCCAGATGGGTGTGCGAGTGCTCTTGCACTGGATCCCTGCGTACCTAGATCTTCCACCTAGGAGAACAGCACTGGGCCCCAAGTCTTAGCCAGTCTTTCATGCCTCTGGGGGAGGAAGAGGATTTTCCCAAAAGCAGAGTAAATTAAAAATAAAAAAAAAAATCAGTATGAGGTGCTCTCTGAACAGCGAAATATTTTTCAAACTTATGTATGTATATCGGTTTACTAGTTCTGTGCATCTTACTCCAAAGACTTGCTTTTCAATTACCAAAAGAAAAGACAGTTCACATCAGCTTCTTGCTTCACAGTGCACACAATATATGGAATTTGTGTGCGATTGCACTCAGTGACCTGTATTATTTCTTCCTCCGAGCACAGAGGCTTTTGTAACAGTGTACAGAGCACGTATGCCAAAAACTCACTTCAACAAAGACCTATCCTCTCTCTTCTCTTGGTTAGAATAGATTTTCCATGTCTATTGCCATCTTCTCACTAGAGATAATCTGTAGCTGTTCTTTGGCTGTTGGCTTCCTGTATTTTGGAAGAAAAAACCTCACAGTGAAAATTTCTGTAAAGGTACTGAATCACAGTATTAGCAAAACAAAAGCAAAAAAAAGGAAAATTAGTAGGATACATTAATTAAGTTTTCTGCTATCCTATCCCTTCTTCAATGCACAGAGGTCCTGAGAGTAGTACTGCTTATGGATCGAATTAATGATTTGTCGTTCAATGACTGTTTCAGTCACTACACTGTTGGCTGAGCTGCTGTTAATACAATGTTCACGTGTTATAAGTTCCTTGCTTTTACATTAATTACACCAGTTCCACAACTGCTACCACACCCAGTTCCACCAGTGTCGGACAAAGAGCTGATACAATTTCTGTCTGGCGCAAACACTTAGGAGATCAATCTTATTGATTTTGTGAGATGGCTACTAACTAATCTCAGTTCATTTGTAACTGTTCATAAGAGTTTTACACCTCTACAATTATATTTTGAATTTGAACTTATGTTGTCTGATAGAGTGACTCCTCATATTAGGCCAAAATGTAAAACATCAAAGAAAAGACAAAATAAATGATTTTAGAAGATCAACACTGTGGATACATGAAACAAATCTCGATAAGTCAGCTTCCATTTCTCTTTTAGCTTTAAAATAAAGCTTCCTCGTTCTTAATACCGCATTTTGAGGCACTGCTATTAAATTTGCTTACTAAGTTGAGTTTCAATGTTGAAAACTGAGGCTGTTCATCAATTTGGAAGGAGGAACATGTCTACCATGCCATTATTTCCTGAACAAGAAAAAAGATTGTCCTTATGTGTGTTTTACCTAGAAATAAGTATTTCACATGCTTTCCAGCAGGGGGCAATGGCATATATAATTGCTTAACCACATGCCATGAGCCCTATACTTCACGGCAAATCGGGGAGTCACTCCTAATCGAGTCGTGGAAGAGTACGCTTTTCGATCGGACGAATTCTACTGCCTATAGCCGAAAGGGAATCTGAGGTTATTACTGAATGTGGTACAGCAATAAACTTGTATTAGTTTTTGTTCCAAACTACTTACATGGCAGCGAAGAGTCCCAATGCTATTAAAAGAGAAAGCATGATAAAATTCAAATACATTTAATCATTTCCTCATTTTTACTCTTTTGTTAAACTCAGCTTGGGCAGCATTAGCTTGGAAACTTCCGCCTCCAGACAATGAGAAATCATATGAAAAGGGTTTGCAAAAAGAGGAAATAATATGAGTAACAGAGACACAGTGGGCTACAAATAACCGAATGACCTAGAAAAATATAGCCAAATCATGTCCTATATTTTACCTATGATAGCAAAATCCTTTGGAAAATTAACGCCTGATTTTAAAAGCCTGCTGTAAAGGAAAAACCTTAGATAGCGCTCTAAAACACCTCCGAAAAGAAAAAACAATACCCCTGCAATTAAAATTTTCATGTCAAGTTCTTTGGCTGAGTATACGCACACACTGTGTTTCACTTTCTTGTTTATTGCAGCTGCAGGAAGGAGGCTTTTGGGGTTGTTCCTCTGGCCCCAACCCAAGTGCACGCACACACAACCTCACTGCCAATTTCCCCCAGTTGACAACTGGGAGATGGGAGGGAAATGAAGGAGCAGAAAAAGAAGAGAAACAGGGCTTGGGTTTTTTCCCGCCCATGGGCTCTGAAACAGATCTTGGCTACACTACCTATAGGAAAGATACAATTGCAATTAAACTCATGACATGATAGCATCCCAGTTAAAAAAACAAAAGACATTTTCATCATTTTTTACCCTGTAGTTTTGTACATAGATTCTCCAATCCCTGCTTTAAAAGGGCAAGCACCTTCAATGTCGAGCCTTGTGTTGGAGGAATAAGTCACCCTTGGGATGCAAGACAATTCAGACAGCGTATGCCAGATCAGTCCTGGGCTTATTTTATGCACACAAAAAAATATTCCTGCCAACAGTGTCACATTGTGCAGATTTATTTTCTGTGTGTTTTCAAATGCCACTGCAGCACTGTTCATTAGGGACTGGGCTTAGAAAGAGAATACCTTGGTAATGCACATTTCTTATTTTAAATGAAGATCCAGATTTGGGTTCTTTTGGGCATATAGAGCTTAAATGTCATTATGCGCTTTCCTCTCCCTTTCAAAACTGAAATATAGAGGCATACATATAGCAATAAAATATTTTCATCTCCCATGTGCCTCAAAAAGAACAGCATAATATAGAAAATCCCATCACTAATGTAGAAAGTGTTAAGAAAAAACCGTTGTGCTCTGTCCTGAAGAACTAAAATGCTTTTCTTCTGTACTTCAATATACACTGGGTCATCAGAAAACTCATATTGCATTTATAGCACAGAACAGCAACTGTGTTTCAAGCCACCAGTGCTTACTGCCATCCATGAATAAAGAATAAAATAGTAGGATCGATTTCTAATATTTTCCCCCCAAAGTTCATATAAAGAAATTAAGATATAAATATTTTATTTCAAACTCTGGTATTCCTTCCCCTCCTCCTTCAAACAGGAGTAAAAGCGATCATCAGAAGCTGAAAAGCAGTTTGATCTTTGTTACATTGGGACTATGGAATCTAAGCAACTATTTTACAAGGCATTGTAATTGTTTGTACTTGCAAAACTGGATTAAGAAATCACTGCTATTCTTAAAACACATTTATCACATACATACGAAAGTCAGCATATTTCTACTTAGAGCGGAGCCTTCAGCCAACCAGAGTGAATTCCCGTGTACCGCCCACGCTCATTCTCTCATCCTCCCCTTCCCCAGAGCAATCACTGCATCTGGCCAGTATAACTTGAAAAAGTTTCCAACATGCCTTACCAGGGTACACCTGCCCTATGGATGACCCACGTGTATCTCCCCTATACTCTTATCAAATTGCCAGCGCTGTCCGTGAAACATGGACGTTAGAAGTTCTGAATAAAGAAGGTGAGATTATGGAAAGAGTCAGATGTGTTTAAGGCACAAGCCCTATTTTATTTCAAAGGCATTGGGAATTACAGCTGTGGCACTGAAGTCCTTCACAGGGTAGCTGAGATGAGGAAAAAAGGAAGGTATAGTATAGGGGGTTTCATCAGACCTCTAGAATTTATAAGTTTGGGGCTTTACTGAACTTTTCAAAGTTTTGTGAAACATTTTTTCCTGTAATTTAAATCCATTTGTTCTTTGGTTGAAGCTTAATTTAAAAAACATGTCTTTTGAGTTGAGTGGAAGTCTGACTAATTCCGTTATAAATGCTGCTGAAGATGAACGTTATAACACTATAATTGGAGGGGGGAAAAAAAGCCTCACGCACACACAACAGCCACAATCAGCCTAGTGCCTGAGTTACGGGACCACAGCTTTTTAGTTAGACAACTCAAAATCAGCACCCATACTGCTAAAATTTGTAACAGTCTATAAGGAAATCTTACTGACTGAGAATCCAGAAGCTGAAGTTTCTCAACTCACCTATTTTCTCTTCCTATTTATTCCGTTATTCTATGTCTGTGTCTTCTGTTTCCCCTTCCCAATGAAGTGTTCTCATTTAGATTTTATCTTTCCAGCCCTTTACTGATACACTCCCTCACAGTATAAACCAAAGAGCATTCACAGTCCTTTAGCACCATTACCTCTGCCGTGTTGCTTCCAGGAGTTATGGTTGGTCTCCAGGTCCAACCTCAGTGGCAGGCATACCATTCTTTCTCCACTCTCCAGGGAAGATGAGAGAAACATAGCATGGATATCCTCCCTCCTTCTTACCTCAACCCCTCTGTCCTTTTCCCATTCGGGAAAAAAATTCTTGGGAACTAGATCAAGCAGCAGCCTACCTGCTTCAGGAGTAGTAATCCTGTTCATTCTCTGACTATTCCTACACTTCCAGAAACATCTCATGGGTACTTATGATAGCACAGTCCATTTTCCGTATTCAAACTTCTCTTAATGATATTAAATAAGCTGTTATGATACACTGTATCACAACTATAAACAAGATGTCCTAATACTTTTCATAGGCACTCACGGCATCCTCTACTGTAAATTGCATTTCTTGCTACCTATGGTTTATAGCAGGTTGGGAATTATGAGATGTCCACAGTTTCCTTTCTCCTTAAATGTTTGAATTCCATCCTCCTTTCCTCTATCCTCTATCTGCAATCTTCTCTAACAAGAAAAGTCATTCTAGCTTCCCCTTGTCTAAGAAAAATGCATTTTCTCAGAGGAAACTTCATTTGAGCTACTGCAGTAAAAATATATTGTTATGCCCTTCTTGCTGGCTAAGAATGCTGCTTAGCCTTACCTAGATTCTACCACTGCCAAAAAAGGAAGTCTATTTTTTTTTCCTCTTGGCAACTCTTTTGGAGGTACACTATTGTGTTCTCAGAGTCCTCGTTCTCAAAGGCTATTGTGAAAACTGTAGTAAACAGAACTCTCAGCATCAGGATACAAGAAACAGGATCCAAGGCTGAAACTATTTGCCAAGAGTGGATGTGACCGCTGCCCCATTCAATCCTGGATGGTACAACAGTTTATCTTAGCTGCTAGATATAGCACATTCTGTAATGAGGAGGACAAAGGTGGCAATTACTGACAAACCATGCTGCTGGAGAAAACAGCATCAGGATGTACAAAAAAATTTCCTTTCCATCAGGCAACTAAGCAACGGATCTCAATTACAGATAGTAGGCTATAGTCTCACTTTGTATCAGCATATTTCCACGTACTGTTGTGGAGCTCCATGATTACGACAACCGAATTGATGACAACTGAGAATTTGGGCCACAGATTGAAACTAAAATACTCAAGAGTATTTCAATTAGCTTCTCTGCTGTTTGGCAGAATATGTGATGTCAGGCATGGCAAATGGTTCACATTTATATAAAACTAGAGAAGAACCAGAAAGTGGTAAATGTTTAGATTTAGGAAGCTAACATTAAATACAGAATTTCACAGAATTAAACTATAAAGCACAAGTAGTATTGCATAAGGAATAAAATACTGTGAACAGCTATGGAGGCATTGATGTTCCTTGATTTAGTTTATGGAAGGAATGAAGGAAATGTACAGGGGAAAAAAAACACCAGATGAGAAATCTAATGTTAGGAAAAAGATTACATGGATTTTACTATTCATTATATTACCTACCATAGCAGAAAGAATGCATCAAAGCAACTCTAGACAAAGGCAAATAATTCCTTGATACTACCAATCTTCAAAATTCAGGCATGTAAAGAAAGATACTGTGGATGTTAAAGACAGAAAAGGTTGTTATCTGATTTGATCTCCCACATAACACAAAGACATTGAAACCTCCCCAGAAATCACTCTAGCAAGCCTTTAACTAGTTCCTGATAGTCAATTGTATCTACTAGAGGTACATTAAAACTTGGTTTGTAGGCTCTGGGTTGTAATACAACACTTTCTAGATGACTGGTTTCAATTACATTCTTAATCTGAATCTGTGTAGTCAAAATTGTAAGAATTACCTCTTTTACCTCTTTCTCCAGTTTCCCCTGCTAGAAGAGCCCTCCCTGCATAGATAGTTACTGAGTCAACTGGCCTTTACCTTCTACAGTTTGGATCCAAGTCCCCGAGATCTACGAGCTGTAACAATGCTGTAAAGTGTACTGCAGTTCTCTTGCTTTCTTCTAGTACAGCTTCTCAGACGCTGTTACAGTTAAGTTGTATCAATAGCCCTCCAATGGTCTTTGCAATGCAGAAGGCCACTTAAATTGTTAAGTAGTTCAGAAAACATTACCTATTTTTACTAATATTCCATCACTTCTTATCTCATTAGTAAATGGATTCTTTGGTGTTGTTGAAATCAAACATAAAGACATTCCTTGCCAGGTCTGTAAATCCATTCCGGCACATACAGCCAAAATAGAATCCTACATCAATCAAAAACTTTCTGATAATGGGAAGTTTCTGCACAAGGAAAGATGTCAGGACCTTTTCTCACTCTTAGCGCTTTATCATGAGCCGCCAACAAAGAAGCCAGGGATAAATACCTGGCGCACAGTTATCCAGGGAGAAAAGATGAAGAGTGTCCACAGAAAAGGAGAAGGTTCAGGGAAAACTTGTCCATAAGCAGGACAAGTTGAGGGTCATTTTCAGGCAGAAATAAACACTTGAGCACAACAAGTGTGTATAGACCATCTTTTAGAACTTACTATCTTTACAGAAGCTACTTCTCTCACCTCATGAATTTGACATTTTCTAGCATCTTCCTCTCCCATGCAGTTAGGAAGCATGTGCTTAGAAGTCCAAGCAAAAGCTGTCACTCAGAGTTTCCAATTTTGAAGGTCCTTTTTTTCTGTACAAGAGGTATGTTTTATTTTTTAGTAGGAATGGCTATTTCTGTATGCTTACTAGCTTTAACCCATGCAACTATAGTTGCCCAGGAGTCTGAAAGCAGCTTTTCAGAGTTGGGAAACAAAGCTGCAGACAATAACCTTTTTTTTCCTTCGGTTCACAAATGTCTGTTTTCCGTAACGGACTGCAGACCACTAACCAAAACAAAGAGTTGGGGCAAAGCACCCCCTCGGAGACTACCCATAGTTACGAGGAAAGGAGCAAGAGATTACATCTGGCTTTTCACGTTTTACTGTCAGACCTAAGTCGAAGTCTTGATTCCTTGCGGTCATTGACACACACACGTACAAATAACTACATTAATGTAAGCTGTGCCATGGTAGTGGCAGTAGACATGTGTAAACATGTGTGGGATTGTGGTCGAAGTGCTAGTACTACAATACTGCTTTTAAAATTGACAGAGAATACACAGGATCTTTGGTGACACAGAAAACTTCCTCGAGGTTTGTGTCATTCAAAATACAGCTCTATCCTTTAAGCAAGTCCATAAACAGGTCAAGTCACCTCACTGGTTTAAGCAGCTAAAATAACACCAAAAAGTAATAATTTATGGAAACACTTTTATTCACTTATATTCCAGGAATAAATGAAAGCCACTTTGTAAAAGGAATTTCCCAAATTCTACTTTGAGCAGAGAACATGCTGGAAACTATCATTATGGCAATGCTTTAAAAATTACTCACAGCCTAATTAACATCTGCTTTAAGAGTTTAAGTTATTACAGGGTCATTTATCTGCTCACAGAATCTTGTACACAATTGAGCAGATTTTTAATGTTTAACGTTTCTGCCCATAAACTACCAGTGAAAGACATTCACCTAAGGGTACACGATAGGTAATTCAGGTCTATGTTCCTCTTCAACACGTCTCGCTAATGCCAGGTTTTTTTAATCACAGGATAGGCAACATCACATATGAAAGAAATGCAGTCCTTTTCAGAAAGCTCAAAGCAGAATTAAAGTTTTTTAGCACCAAAAGAGAAAACACCAACACCACAATTGCAAACAAAATACTCTTCAAAACAAACTGGAGATTCTATAGCTGGAAAAACTATTCTCCAAAAGATCTGATGTGAATGGTCTTAGACGCACGTTATTAAGAAACAAACCTAGAGGCATACGTGTCTTGGAAAGGTCCTCTCTAACACATGGTTTTCCCCACCTGCAGTCTGTCTTTTCTCAAACATTGCGGGCTAGAAGGTGGTTAATCAAACTGTAGCTATCCTTTTTCCACCAACTGCTGCCCTAATTTTTTAGGGGACTTACCCTCTGAAATTCATTTCCCACTGCTAGATTGGCCAGTTTCTTACTAGGACAAGTGGAATGATGTGGAACATATGCCACAGGATGCACCATTCAGGCAGGGAAGAAAGTTCCAGGACTCAAGAAGATTCATTTCCCTCAGCTCTGCGACACGTACATAGGTGTCTTGCCACGGTGTCTCCCGGAGTCCGAAATTACAGGCTTTTCTAATCCGAAACTTAGGAGGAGACCTATGTTTAAATACAAGTCGAATGCGGACCTAGGAAGTCAACCCTTCTTAAATTTAATTTTGGTTTTGCTTAATGTTTTTTATTATGTGAATCAATCTAAATACTCTGGAAAGTCTTTTTAATCATGATTCTGACAGTTACTCTACTTTTGGTTTGATGGATGTTGTTGTCGTTATTGCTGTGCCCTACATAATAAGCATAAATTTCTAGATTAAGGAAGTATTTCTTTTAACTAGTTTGTGTTAAGTCTGTAATCCATTTTCGTGGCATTTAGCAATGGTTGAGAACAGAAAAGGTGTCTAGTCGAAACAACAGAGAGAATCAGCAGGGGAAAGAGACAACTCGTTCTCGTTAATGCCCTTTTTTCTAAAAGATGGTGTTTTGAAGCATACACCTGGAGTCGCTGCTGCGAAGTACCCAGGAGACATCAAAAAGCCCTCCTAGCTCCTTGCTTCCCCAAGCACAAGAAGAAAATCAAGGCAGTGTTTCGGTTAATGTAATAATGAGGTCAGAAGAACACAGAAAATCTGCTCCTTGTTATAAGAAACCTCGGAAAGCCTCCTTTCCCTTTTGCCCGTGACCCCGCCTCTACCACGCACACGATTTATCAGCTCCATTAGAAAGTCTCCCTCCTCTCCCTCTTCTCGCTCTCCCGTTGGGGAGCCGACCCGCCGAGGGCTGCGGCCGGACCCCCCGGGACCCCAGCTGCGCTCTTGCAGGCCACGACGCGCTCTGTCCTTTTTCGGGCACATCGGGTGACGTTCGTTTGCTACTGCACAGCGAGCGGGGATGCTAAATCAGGCAGAGCACGCGTTGGGCCAAATGCCGGTCCCCGACACCCACACGATTCCTGTTGTCGGTCACGTGCGTGCGCATTTCTGATGGCAGGATACGCCCGCTCGTGCTCTGCCTTGACGCACCCACGCGGGTGGTGCGGCTGCCTTTTCAGCAGACGCAGAAGTGGAAAGAAATGGTTTTTTAAAGCTCGGGGGCACAGGCAGGCTGGCAGTCTCTCCCCAGCTGGAACCCAACGGTTAAAAGACGACAGCTGAGCAGACCAAAGATGCTGAAACAATTTGAGTCCTTTCTCACTTAAAAGGGATTTTAAAAGACTGGCTTGCACCCAGGGCAACGCTTCACTTTTAATGCGGGTCGAGGGACATATTTCAATTTGAAATTAGCTATAGGGCAGTTTTATAATTTATAAAAGTTACACGGCCATATGGAAGAGCTTCAGCACCAGCTCAATTGTTATTATTTAAGCTCAAGGATAGTAGGTAATTAGCATGTGGAAAAGCAGGACAGTGTAAGCGTAAAGTAAAAGTGTAGCTGGAAGTCAACACTACTCAAAATGTTGAGAAGAAGTATCTATAAAACTGTTTTTAAGACATGTGAAGGAATACACAAACATGTGTCTAGAAACAGGAATGTAAAATATTCAGATAATAATTTTTAAAAGAGAGAAAGATAACATAATGAGAAAGAGGTGAATTTAACATTTAGTTTTGCTGTCACACCCTCAGATCTCATAGCAGGTTGGCTTATTTTCTTTTCACATTCCTAGTTTCACCTGTCTACTAGAAATCATTATTTATTTTCCCAATTTAAGTGGTTTCAGAGTGTTAGAGAAGCAAATTAACATGACTGGGAAATAAGATATACTGCTGTCTGTTTCAAAAAATACTGCCAGTAATAGAAATGCACATAGTTTTACAAGGATTGTTTCTCAGAAGTATAAACATTAATTTAAAGAAAGGTTTGAGAACATTTAAAAACCTGAGCTGGTTAAACAGATCACACCATAAGAGATCACATCACACAATTCAAAAACCGGGAACATCACGTAACAAAAAAGCTGAGGTTAAAACTAGTACCAATGGAGCTGAGGCTTCCAACCAAAAAAATCAAATAAATGAAAAAAGGTACACTCATCAATAAAGAACTCCAGACAAAAAGAGAGTGGAGCTGTGTGATGAGTAAACAGGAAACTGGAGACAGAAAAGATAGAATGGAAGGAGCTTGCTGCCATATGTGAGAGCAGTTACCCTAAATCACTTCTTTGTTCTGAGCCAAGATTAGCAGTTTTAATAACTTAATTTGGAGGAATAGGCTAAATTCTTAAAGCCAGTAACTTTTCCATTTCTTGCAACCTTCTGGACATGTATCTAGAGACAAAAGTAAATTTGCTATCTTTTTTTCTCCCAATAATCACAATGAAAGTTAAAATCTTACAATACTCCTCCTCTGCATCTAGCATTAAAATATGGAATATTATATTTGAAATTTTGCTTTTCACATCTTGGGCATTTGCTGTTATGCGTTCACTCCACATACGCTACTGTAATTTAGATGAGAAGTTGTTCTATCCTGCCTGCAAAGATGTCATTGAAGAACAAAGCTGTCCAAGTAACAGTTTGCAACGCAAGTCAAACAGACCATTTTTTCCCAAAAAGCCTTTTTGTTGCAACTTCCATATTCTCTCAGTAGTAATCTATCTATTTCTAGGAGTGAAATTATCAGAGCTATTCCCCAGTGAGTTGAAACTTTTGTGGTCTACCTGGAAGAAGTAGCTGTGAATATTTTTCACTCACATTTAAAATAATGTTTTGCTCACTCTATGTTCATTTGAAGCAGGTGTAAATGATTATTGTAAAAACAAATTACGGAAAAAACCATCTGTGACTGAAAATATAACTTCAATTGCGAACCAGTTTGTACTGTTATACTCTAAAAAGAGGGGCTATGATAAGAAAATTCTGCTTTCTGACACACTTTATTATCTGTATATTATTATATGTTTTCCTTAAAAAAATTAGTGTTTCAGTGATATATAATATAAGTTGAATTATGTGTAATTCCTATATAGAGAAAAAAAAAATTAGCAAAGGGTCTAATTCCACACAACACAAATTACTTTTTATATGTGGGTACTTTGTAACTATGCATATTTGATCTGGAATAAATGAAATAAATAAAAATTAAAAATTTCAGTGACAATTTCCCAGTTGCCCTACCATTCTACTCCTATTTGTTATACTTCGGTAACCTAGTACTAATTCAGGTTCAACTGCTGGACCAAAGAACTGTATACTGTACAATGAGAGGTCCACAGAGACAAATAAATACATAAAGAGGCGAGCTGGCCTAAATGTCAGAAATTTTCAAATGCAAGTAGGAGAGTTCAGATTAAATTTACTTTAGTTCACTGAAACAGCAGTGGATTGCCAGGTTCTAGTCCACAGGGTACTAAACTGCTACATTTTATTATTTGTTAGTATATAGAAAGCTCAAATACTAGAAATCAATACTATGTCCTCTATATATTCCCAAGATCACATTCTTTTGCTAGCACAACAAAGAAAATACTAATAATTAAGTTCACAGAGTAAAATTCTACGTAGAAAAATGAGTTTGATGGCATCTGATATCATGTGATGTCACATTGAAGGAAGGCTTCTATATTAACTTATACTAATGTAAATACAAGTAAGTACACCATAGTATGCAAACGTGCTATTAATAAAACATTACCATATGTTATATACGTATGAAAGACTCTTTGAAGAGCATACTCTTTCAGTTCTGCTCTGTTAACAGTGAGGACTCAAAGCCATAAATAGGAATCACGAGTGCTATTACAATACAAATATTAAGGATTTGATGATGAAAAACAATTATGAAAAATGTTAGTTGCATATCAACTAGTTACAATCTGAGTGAATAAAAAGTCTCAGCACTGTGGAAATACTTCTAATTAGTATTTGAAGCATACTAAAGCCATCAACCAACAACACCCCCTAAAACTGCCTTTTTTTAATCAATTACATTTTGTAACAAAGAATTTTTTAGCAGTGAGTATTTATATCCTAAATTAGAAATACAAGGTTTCTGGCTGCTTTGTGTTTTGTTCCTGACCCAATGTTATTTTTCCTCCATTTCTGATCCAACCAGCTATTTAAATTCACCAGGATGTTTGCACATGTTTCCTAATTCACTTTATATGTTAGCTAGTACATTCTTTTTTGGTTGGGGTTTTTTTTTTTTTTGGCATTCAACACTTCATATTAAAAAGCAAATTCTGTACTGTAAACGTTGAGTCATCACTGCTCAGTAGAAGTGCTGTTGCCATTCTATAGAATGGCAAAGAATCTTGACAGAACATCTCACGCATCCTGCCACGAGAGACTACAATATGACAAACCTGAGAGAGAGCTTCTGTATTGATAATGAAGGTTTCAAGCACACAGTGGGCAGAAGTCCTAACATACTTGAAAAATATTTAACTGAACAATAATGGAGCAATGCCAAATACTAAAAGTTACCAAAGATAATTTTAATTGTTGTAGATATAATAGTGTTCAATGACAGCTGTTTTGGAACAAAAAGGTTATTTCCTGCAAATTATTGTAATATTTTTCTCCCAAAATAGCCCCTGATTCACTGCTAAAGTTACCTGGCATCCTCTAATGGTTAGTACAGATTAAAAACCAGTTATTAGCTTTATTTTTTAACAGTCTTAAGATCTTAAATGAAAATAATGATTTATTTAAAAGAGTAAAAGGAGTCAGTTCAGAAGAGCAGCTGACAAACCAGTGGAACTATTTGCATGAATGAAACATGATGACTTAAATATAATAGCTATTTCAAGCTGTATTGCTTGACGATATTTTATTTTCTTGTACTTCTGCAAAACAAAATTCATCAGGAAGGATTAAAGTTACTGCTTCTTTGCCCAGCAAAATTCCATGCATGTCGGCAGCACATTTTTATGATGAAGATTTAATCACGGAGTGAGCAGATAATTGTTTATGCAGTAGAAACTGTCATCTGAGGCCTCTGAGTTTAGCATCTGCGTACATTTACACAAAACAACATTTGAAAAATATTATACCCTAATACTACAAATGTTTATGTAGTTTTTCACTATGCTGCTGTCAGTAGTCTCGCTCTACTGCCTGTGAATCCATGTGTAGAAATGAGAAGTCAGAGTTTTGTGTGCGTTTTGTTGGAATATACCTCAGTGGTCACAACTTCCGTGGAAAAAGAAGCCTCCACAACACGATTTGTGAGATACAAGAAATGGATGCCCCCATTTTATTGTTATGCCACTCCTCCTGGTGATTCTTTCAGAAATAACATTACTAAAATGACACAATTTTAGGATGTTTAACATTATAATAATATATATTAATTACAAAGACAAACAAGAAACTGCTTTATTTAGTCCTTGGTCTTCTTATTGAAAGCCATGCAACCCATTTGCTGTAAAGACTAATGAAGGTGTTTCAGTTAGCATAATTAAATCTATAGGATAGGCTGATAGTTTGACATCTAATTCTCTTCCAGTCTTTACTATCCAGATCTGTTCTGTCCTAAAGAATTCCAAAATGTTTAAAATGTTTGTAAGTATCTCAGTGTATAAACCTAACTCACCAGACATTTGAAAGACACGCCAATCTCCTCAGTTTAAAACCCTCCAGAGTCGCCCCCTGCAATAGAAATAAAAGTTGTGGTAACATGAACATGAGGTCCATGCCCCTGTGAATGAAATGCTGAGAAACTAATCCTTGAGGCTAGGCAGTACAGCAGGAGATGCTCTTAATTCCATGACTTTTGCTGGGATTTAGTAGCTGCAGCTTATACTGTTTTTCTACAGAATCATCATTTAGTTGACGGACAGTATTTCCTACATCTATCTGGAGCACCCTGGAGATTAGGGTAAAATATGTAAAAAGCAGGGATTTTTAAAAATAGTATTTCAAATTAATTCCATCACAACAATGTATAAAAACTATAAAGCAGGACAAAGGTTATAGGAAATGGAAGTACCAAGAGATCTTCACACAATCCTCCAAAAGAAACAATGGGGGGGAGGGGAATTAATTATTTTTTAACAATTATGAGGGAGTAAATACCACAAAACTACCTTTCTCACACTCTTACAAAGAAAACTCAGTTCTCTTCAGGAACTAACGTTTAACTGGAACCTGGAAGCAAAGTCCTCTAGGTGCTTTTAAGTTAAAATTCGCACTTTTGAGTCCTCTTTACTGGAATCGGCGAATTGCTTTGTGAGAAAGACGTAGCCAATTACATGAAAGGAATTGCATTAGGAATATAGGCTTTGACCTGCTTATACAGTTATACAGAAAGTCCTTTTATGAACATAAAAGAATTGTATAAACACTAATGACTTCAGTCTCACAGTGCTTTAGCAATGTAAGTATTATTTCATATATGAGTAAAATGAGGCACAGCTGAGTGACTTAGTGACCCACAGGAAGTCAGTGACACAACCGGGAATAGAACCTAGACCTCTCAGCAGCTAGTCCCATGCTTTAACCACAAGACTAGCCACCTCCTTCCCATCTTATATTAGCACAACTCTGAGTCTTGGTTGCATCAGCTACTAATTTAAGATGTCTAAGCATGTACAATTGTAGAAATCTGAATTTCTGAAACTGAAGAAGTTACATTCATAAATCTGTTTTAACTTAATCACCCAAGAAAGTAGGATAAACTGTTTTTAAATGAGACTCAAAATGGCCATAAACTTTTGGTTGCTTTAGAATGACTCCTTCAGAAATAAATTTCTGACAGATTAACAAATCTGATGGATAGCAGTATACGCTTTGAGCTCTTTATTCCTCCATATTATTTTGCCTGCTATCTGTGTGTGATATGCAGTTTGGACCCATTTGATCAGAACGGGACTAGAACACAAAGATGATATCCAATTACAGAAGAACCAGACAATCCTAGAAAGTTATTCTCTTCAAGAGAGAATGAAATCAGAGAAGTCAAGAGTTGAGGAGAGACCAAAGATCATGAAAAAAATTATAATTAGAGGTAGGCAGTCTGGTGTGATCTTGGCTTTACTGAATTTAAAGCAGACATGATTTGGATTTTGTTCTCTTTTTATCTAAGCCTCAAAGTTCAGGAACCTTTTTTTAGTTTAAAGGGTTCTTGTTTTGACCCGCTCTACAGTTATCTATGAAAAATCTGCATTATGCCTAGTCCTATCACTTCTGCTGGATCCGAGGCACAGCATGCGAAATGCAGTATAACAATACTGGAGCGCGATCTCCAAAGACTCTGGAATCATACCAAGGGACAGTCCCCTACCATCACTTAAAGAAATGCGGTTTATGCTAAAGGTTTTGCCACGTATCTGTACAAAATGCCACTGATAGCAGTTGAAACTTCTGATTTCCTTCGAGTAGAACTGTGTGTATATTAGAATGTGAAAATTGAAGATAGGAGTGTGGTGGAATATTATGAAATACTTTTTACAAACATATCATCTCAGACCAAAAACTGCCAATGTAAGACATGCTAAGACAAAGCTCTTGTTATCAATAAAAGAACACCAGATATATAAATTTAAAAATTGCAAAACCCAAGAGTAACTTTAAAAAAGGCAGCAATACAATAGTTTTTTAGCCTACTTAAAACTCCATTACTTTAAACCAATGCAGTTTCCACAATCAGAACTTGTTCTGCTGACTGCTAGATTTATAGTCACACTGCTAGTGTATGAGATTGCCCTCTAGATGTTAAAAGTTTGGCTAGATAATTTTTCATTCTATCCAGAATACTAAGATGGGACACACAGTGTGATTTGTGATTTTAAACTTCTGTAATGCACCTAGAGACTTAAAGCACAGACACAATGGAAACATCAAAATAATTAAGTAAAAGTTGGAACTACTATATCTGCAGACAGAGTAAGAGGTATAAATCTTTCACCTCTATAAGATTTCTACCCTTTTCAAGCTAATCGTAAAAATCACAGTACCATAGACAGAGTCTCTTTAATAAAGTCATTGTTCTAACCTCGGATCAAACCATAAAACCCTACCTGGCATACCTTAGACCCTGTTGCGCAAAAATTCATTCATTAAGATGGAAAAACAGAAATAAAAATGTTTAAGGGAGGTTATTTGGTCCATACTAATACCCTTATCCATCTTGAGAATCCACAAAGTACTCTTTCTCATTTCAGTGGGACTATTTTCGCCGTATGATTCCATTTAACCTGCTTCAGATTTTCTTAATAATTAAAATTAATAATATTCACTCAGTAATAAGTGTGCACAGAAATAAGATTTTTTCCAGATGCATCAAAGTCTGCAAAAAGCCTTACCATGAAAAACTGAATGATTAAAAGTAATATAAAATGCAATTCTTTTACATGAAAAGAACTAACTAATGCCTTTATATCCAGTAAGAAAAACAAAGTATAATTGATCTTTTGTGAAGACAAGTTATCATCTAATTTTAAAACTAGAACTGCTGCAGAGAGGCCCTTTTCTGCTTCTCTTTGAACTTAGGGAAGAATGGCCCATGATTCAAAAAGGCCTGAGCCTGACGTTTCACTTCAAGGCCCCAGCCAAACTTAGGAATTCTCTCAGATAAGCAGGGGAGAAAGTCCACATAATCAAAAACTGTGCAGTCAAATAATGCAAACAAAAGCTGTATGAGAAATGGATAATTTCTTTATTATGACCATTTAATTACTGTATAAAGAAAGTCTAGAATTAATTATAGAATAGATAACATATTTGTAGCCTATTTTATATCTTTACCAATATGAAAATGATTGGCCTTCTATGTTCCATGTGTGAAAAAACCCCCACTCTTTGGTGATAAAGAAAAACAGATTAATTCAGATTATTAATAAGGCATATTTTTAACTCCCCCCCAAAATGCAGGAGTTCTTCATCTCCTGATTCTTCAAATTAAGATTAGCTGTCTTCCTAAAAGAAGCATTTAATGAGGTACCAAATACTACCTAAAAATCTACGATAAGCAGGAGATCAGACTCTCATTTTTTTCCTTTCCTGTCTCAATCTGTTAAAATTCATATTTACAAAACCTAAGTTATTTGTACATAAGACAATATTACTGTTTCTGCTTTATATTTTATGAGTCCTCTTCAAAGGATGAACTTGCTAAGGAATATAATGCTTATAGCAGATACAAAATGACACGGTATTTGTAATACTTCTCTGAAAGCTCTGTTTGGCAGATTTATCTGGACTGAGTTTGATATTCCTATTTTGCCCATGCAATTTAATTAAAATCTAAACTATGCTTTGCATTTCTGCTTTACTTATTCAAAGCCTAGGCTCAAAGTATAAGTTTATATAAGCACAATCAGATGTTCATTAATACCTGCCATTTTTTTGAACACTCCCAGTTTCACGGAGTTTTAAAAAATTTGCATGCTTTAAGCCTAGATTTTTGGGAGGGCTCCTCTATTAATCAGACGCTTAAACTATCTGGGTATCTTCTCCAGGAGTTTGCGCAGAGAACAGTGTTGTTTCTGCTCTCAGCAGAGCAGAACCTGAACTCTGTGGAAGTGTCCAGCTAAGATCCTTCTCCTTTTAACTTTTTATTGAAACTTTACCTGAGATATTGCTATAAAATGGTTAGAAATATTAATAAGTTTGGTATTTAAAGCCGTGTTAATGCTAGATTATTTTACAGACGTTTGCCTGTTTATTTATCCGTGGCATCTTGAGCTAATTCTGAGGTTTTGTTTCATTTGTTTTCAGTACCTGGCTCCTAATTCCGAGTCAGGTTATTGCTGGATAGATATTACTTCAGTATGTTTAAAAAATCAGAAGAAGAAAACAAACAAAAAAACCCTCACCCTTACAAACAAAAGATTTCCACATTTCTAGAGCTAAAAAATCCAGATGGAGGGAAAAGCGTGAATTGAAAAAAACTCCTTGATATCTCAAGGCAGAAGTAACACTTCTACACAAATAGATAATTGTCATAAAAATTAACACAAGGCTTCAAGCCTCTACAGACAGAACGATTGTTCTCATAAACAAAAAGCCGCCGGCGATGTTAGTATCTATACGTAGACCGGGTATTTTGACGTAATCAACTCTAATCTATAAATTGCCTTCAGTATACAAATAATAAAGCAAATGTAGGCTCTCTTTCAAAATTCTTGATGACTAAGAACCATAATGAGGCAAATTTAGGATCCTCTGAATCTTCTAATGATGTCCAAGAGATCGAGAGCTTTTAAAGATAAACTGTTGTATCCTGGGGCATCCTGCCTTGCAAGATGACTCTCTAAAGCCCGTTGATCTCAGAACTTTTTTTTTTCCCCCACATCTAACTTATTTTTAAAAGAATCGGAGGGTGAAAAAGGAGGTGACATGCTTGTTTGAACTTGCTCGCTCTTGAGACTTTACCGAACACGGCCTATACCATTTCCCTCTGCATTCCTGGGACGGGGGGGGGGCAGGGGGAGAGACAGTCTGTAGCTGAAAAACGTGAGGGGAAAAAAGAATGGCATTTACCTCAGTTACTGCTAAGAATCTTTCCAGAAAAGCCTCTACTCCTGTCACAGCAGGACACACGCTGACGTGAGGTGACCGAACCGACTACACGCAGCGCAGAGAGGAGTGAGCTGGAGAACGGGGACGCAAAAGAGAAAGCAGTGAGCAGCCGGAAAAACGGAATTTTCAGTTACGGGAGATTACAGAGAGCAGGGATCAAATTCCAGATCCACTCCAGGGCCCGCGGTCCGCCCTCAGATACACGCTTGTGACTCCGGTCAATGGGCACGGACCCGGAGGGAGCTGGCTCGGGCGGGCGAGCGGCGCGGGGCTAGAGGGGACGGGAAGGAGAAGCA
>NW_010552957.1:0-4158 GCF_000687285.1 Phaethon lepturus | reverse complement strand
AGGGGGTTGGACTAGATGGCCTGGAAAGGTCTCTTCTAAACCAAACTATTCCATGATCTGATATTAAATCCAACAGATTTTGAATGTTATGTCAGATCTGTCACTTCTAAAGAACAACTGCTATAAATATATTTATGTATGTATCTACATATAAAATTCTTATGTGTCAAAATCAAGTCCAGCTACAGAGCCTCATTTTCTTTCTTGCCTACTCAGACCAGAGTGACACAAAATAATATAGTAGCCATCTATCTGTTAGGTCTTTACAGCTGAAAATACCTAAAGGCAAGAAAAACAACAAGGCACAGAGCAAAACATTAGCAAGCCTGTGAAGGAAACCTTGTTCTCCATGGACTTACCTTCCATTCCAAAGACCAAAACCTCAGCAGGGATTGATTTCAGGAGCTGACTTACTTGATGCATAGATGTCCTACATTTTCTTCATATTTTTATATCTATGGCTGAAATTCACCTAAAACTACTTTCAGGCTCTTTGTAGCACGACGGTGGCATGGGAGTTTATTAGGTGTAAAACACAAGCAGAAACCCCAGAGGACACAACCGTACTTCAGTGTTCCACATGCGGATATGGCAGGAACCTCCGACACGAGTGCACCGATGGCCCCGGTGGCAGCGGTGCGTGAGGATCACACGCTGCGGTTGTCAACAACGTGGCCAAGAACGCTCTCCTCTGCGGCGCCGACTCATTGCAATTCCTACCAGGTAAGAGAAAGGGCCAGCAGCTCTTCCTTGATTTGGCACTGCCACAAAACCATTGGAAATCTGAATTTTCTTACTTTTAGAAGCAGAGGTTTATTTTCTTTTTGTTTTCACATGCAATTGTCCCTGTGCATAGTATGAATTGCAGGCTGGCCAGGATTTTTATAGCCACAGACTGCTATGAAGCGGGTGGACGAAGGTGCTATGAAGCGATCTGTACGTTCCTTAGCAAATAACCATACTTTAACTAGCTAAACTAACAGCCTTGAACAGCATCTACAGGTGGAGCGAACCGGGGTAAGCTCAGAGGCTCGTTGCATGGAGGCACTGACCAAGTCTTCTCCGTGTTTTCCTTAACTACAGAATCCACAAAATGCAAAGCTGTTCAGCAATTCATTCATGAATGTCTCATATTCATATACATAATCCTACTGCAAAAAAAAAATTGGTAGACTTACGATTATTTTTGCTGCAATACCACCAGAAAGTAGAAAATGCTTTGGAACAAGATTCCTAAAAAAACCTTATGACAAATTGGCGGACGTGACTTACTCTAAAGGAAGACTGAAACTTGTTCAGTTTTACACTGCAGTAATTTCTATTCCAAGGCTAATTAGCTTTTCTGCAGCTCGATGGACTGATTCTGCGGTGGCCTGTCCGGTGACCAAAGGACTCATTCGGTTACAGCAGGTTTCGTCCTCCTCACCAGAGGGGCGACCAGATTGCTCGGAGGTACTTAGTGTTAATGTCCTGCAAAAAGTGTGTTTGCCCATCCAGGAGAAATCTCATGAATCATTAAATTCCCATTTACTGAGCTCATACATCACAGCATTTAGCACCTTGTTCTACCTTGGGGAAGGCCTTTATCACCTCTGCGGGGTGAGCGAGGCCTGAGCTTGCCCAGGCTTTCTGGGGAGCAGCGCATCGCTCCCCAGGACCGTCCTTACCGCACTGCTAAAACCCATCGGCCTGCAGCAGTGAGGAAGGGGGGTTGACGGTGATGCAAACACCGAAGGAGCCAAAGCTGGCATTAGGGAGGCACTTTGAGCACTGTTTCCTCCTCCTGCCAGGAGATGAAGGCCAGAGTTTTAAATTACTTTTATTTTTCCTAAACAGAATCGCAGAATCATGAAGGTTGGAAAAGAGCTTTAAGATCATCAAGTCCAACCATCAACCCAACACCACCATGCCCACTAAACCATGTCCCGAATTGCCACGTCTACAAGTTTTTTGAACACTTCCAGTGATGGTGACTCCACCACCTCCCTTGGGCAGCCTGTTCCAATGCTTGACCAGAAACAACCTGTGCTTACTTAGAAGACAAAAGACCGTTACTTAGGTATTACCTATAGATACATAAGACAAAAATTTTTGTGTTTTGCAAGAGCTTTCCTCAGTGTCCAGCCACACAGGGAACTAGGAAAATATTAGCAAAGGCTGTTTTCCACTGCGACAGTTTGCCATCAGAAAACTGTGATTCAGTTGCATTCATTAAGTCAACATATTTTTGCTAAGTGCATCTTACAACATCACGGGCAATTATAGAAAGACATTTCAATGAAGCTGAATTTTTCAATCTGACATTTATTACATTACACAACAAAGCAGAAAAGTTGGCTTTCATCACGCTGTGGAACATAAATGTTGAAATTTTACATTGGAGTGAAATGTTTCTTTACTGAAGTGAGCTGTTTAGAAGGGGTTCAGCTACAGGACTCAGACTGCTCATTCTGGTTTGAAACCAAATTTAAAATAGCGAATTCTCTTCAGGTCTGTATGCAAGGTTCAAGTTAGCAGCTATTCTGTGCGTCGTTCTCTGCACGTTTTTCTAGCCTAGCCGCCACTATCTATTTTTGCAAGAAAAGCTTTGGCCTCACCCTTCCAGCCACACACGTGCAAGGAGCCGTTGGGTTCACAGCTTGCCTTTTTTTGCATTTTTTTGCATTCTGTTTAAGAAATAAAATGTGTGGTGGATGTTGTTTAGTTGTCACGCACGTTCCCTGTTGACCAGATTACAGTGGTCAGGCAATGAAGGGAACCCACCACCCGCCATTTAAGCTCTCTGGCAGCCTTCATCTACCCCCTTCCACGTGTTCCTATTCAGGCTGCAGAATGAAGCGCATAAATTATTATTATTATAATGGGCTTATTTTATTTCAATCGGCTCCATCAACGTTAGCTGACCTGTTTTCTCCTCTGTACATCAGCCATGTCATTGGTCCCTTCCAAATCTCTCCTGGTAAATCCTCTGAAGTCAGTGCACCAAAATGTCCTTTAAAAACAAAGCATTAAATAAATTTTTTTTAAAAAGACACTGATTAAAGACTGCTCGCCGCCTGGGTTACGTCGTCAGGGACGGGTCGGAGCTGCCTCGGCTCGCCAGAAGGGGAACGCATGGCAGAAGAAGGAGTGGTTGGTTTTAGTGTAAAACGCAGTTGTAGACTGAAGTCGGAGGCGTTGAATTTTCATTCAGATTGATTGAGATTTGGCGGAAACGGTGGGCAGCCAGCTATCGTCGCTTACCAGGAAAACACCTGCGTTAAAGCGAATGCTGTGTGGAAGACCCGAGGCTACCGCCCTCAAGACGGAGAGGGGCTTCCGCCTCTCTCAGTGTGCAAAGCACATACCGGGCAAATCGGCATCCCTCAGCGTTTACCTGTTTTTCATCTCCTCCCAGGTTTTAGCCATTTTATTAAACCTGGAAGGTCACTTTCTTCACATTTTGCTGCAGGCACAGCTCACCCTTCTCACTACGCATCGTTTATAAGCAAAAAGAGAAGCCCTGACCCCGTCCCTCTGCTGCCTTTATGGCACATGAACTAAACATCAGGGCGATGACCCTTTTTACTTTCAGTATTTCCTTTAGCTGGAAACCTGCACCGGCCCGCGGGGACGAGAAGCGAAGAGGGTTGGGTTTGCTCCTGAGCAATGACACTTTGTAAGTTGAACATAGATTTTAAATACATATATTTAACTGTATAAATATCTGTTCATCTAGAAGATTGTATTTCTGGTATTTCAGCCAGTTGGTGGCAACCTTTTAAAATACTTTAAAACACCCAAACATCTTCCTGCTTCACGGCAGCCGGGTGTAACGGGAAGATTTCTATTTTCCTGAGGCGGCTGGAAAGCCAGAAGCGGATGAGGAAGCGGTAGGACTTGCAAAAACGACAACTGTCTTACATCCCCCGTGCACTTCCACTCGGCAAATGTGAAGTCTAAGGTGTGCAACAGTGTGTTACCGTCTCCCACACTCTCCTGGAATGGGGTGAACGGGAAGCACCCGAAGCGCCCGGCGAATGGCGGAGGAGGGAAGGCGTCCGGCGCACTGCCCTGCCGTCAGCCCTCGCCGCCCGGAGGTTTTTGGGACACAGGCATTTACACGTATCCCCCGGAACACCTCAGGTTTGATGACCGCGTGGAGAGGACGGAGCCAGG
>NW_010552956.1:0-15198 GCF_000687285.1 Phaethon lepturus | reverse complement strand
CGTGCTGCTGATGCCGCGGGGGGCCACCATCGCCTACCCCAAGGTACGGGCTGCTTACCGGGCTAGCTAGTGACTGGGAGGTTACTGGCCGAATCTCCCTCTTAGTTTCCAAGACGAGTAATGTGCCGTGTCATTCTCATCCCCAGGACATAAGTGCTATTTTAATGATGATGGATATCCACCCCGGAGACACCGTTCTGGAAACTGGCAGCGGGTCTGGCGCTATGAGCTTGTTTCTGTCAAGAGCAGGTGAGAACCTGGTTTTAGAAAACGCAGAAACAGTGTGATTTCTTTATCACATGTTGCCTTTCTTTTGACCAAGTATGTATGGTCAGTTCTTTGGTCTCTCTTATGGTCCAAGTTTTGCTGCAGTTCACATGTTCATACATAGTTTATGTATGAACATAGTTTAGACTTACAGGAAAATTATATCTGTGCCAGAGTCAGTGCAGGGACTGTGAACCATTTTGACTGTATTTTGAGGGCCATAGCACAAAGGGTTACCAGAGGCCCTGCAGAAAGGTGAGTTTCAGCCATTATATTTTTTGGCTTTGGTTTACCCTAACTAGACCGTTTCTGCAAACTCCTGCTATTCTCAGCTTTCTTTTCCTCATCTTGATGGACCACATGAATAATCAGGTTGCTGGGTACCAGTGAAAATGCTTATCCAGGCACACACTGTTCGTTTTTTCATGTTCTCTCTGGCCCGGTTTGATCTAGGTCTCAGTGCTCTAAAAGGTAGAGAGTGTTTGCACTCATCAATGTGAGTGAGAACAAAACCTCACCCTTCAACATTTCATCTGTAGGTATCCTGTTAGTGGGCCACATTTAAGAGTAATTTGATTTATGAGCTCCTGATAGAAAAACTTCCTAAAGGAAAGAAAAAACAAAACTCCCACAGTTATTTGCTGTAATTGCTTTTGCACACACATGAAAATTAGAGCACCATTTGCATTTCGTTTTCAAATAGGTTGGGTTTTTTTAAATGTATTTCTGGTATTGCAGAATACTGCCCCTCAGTGCAATATTAAAGGACTTTAGAGGGTAGAGATGGGAACGTCATCATGGATCATCTTGAACTCATACAGCAGAAAAGCACGGGTTGCATATCCTGAGGGCTTATGTTCAAAGGCTGGGTTTGTGGGCAACTCCCTGTCAGAGTAACTGAATACCCGAGAGTGCCAGCAGTGGTCACTGAACCCGAGAAGCACACCATATCCTGAGCTGCTGTGAAACCTCAGCACTAACATTCCTTTTCTGCTGTGTTCCAATGTGCATCATAAAGTGTTGTTATAGGCTATGCTGTCTTTGCAAAATGTTTACTGTTTGGACTGCCCCTGTGGTTGTACTCTGTATCATTCAACAGTTCAAGGCAGAAAATGTTTCAGTACTCCCCACTTACAGCCAGCCAGCTAGCTACCTATGGGAGATGATGCTTCCTCTTACACTCATGAGGGAGACAAACTGAACAGATAAGCGGCTCTTTTTTGTTCAAATCCATTAAATAACCTTAGAACTCGAGGGCAGTGAATTAGTTTTCTCTTACTCTCCTATGTAGCAATGCTGTGTATCAGCTGTCACTTGGCATGTGCTCCAGGATAACAATACAAGGCTTTTTAGAAGCATGGGTTTTTCTGAGGAAGCTTAGTATTCAGCAAGTATCTTACCAGTGTTATCGATCCAACCGCGCTCTGGGATGCCAGGTCATACTGCTGAGGATAACATGAGGAACTAGGAATGGTTACACTCAGTGAATGGTACAAACTGGAGTGCTGAGATCCATCAGGAACTTAAAAATGGAGAGGGCATGTAAGCAGCAACAAAGGGAATGTGGAGGGTCCCCTGCTGAGAACAACAGTGCAGTTTATTCTTCTTAGTCTTTTGTTTTAGCTGTGGTAATCTCTACCTGGCATGTTAATTTAGTTGAAAACACTTATTTTAATGATCAGCCATTAAATGCTGCCCCAAGATCACTCAGCTGCAGGTGGTCTTGATAGAGGTTGGGCCCAGGTTTTGAGGTCAGCAGTTGCACCTCTGCTCCCTCTCCCTCTTTCTGCCTCCTGTTGCTAATTCCATTGTTCCTTCACATCATCTTTCTGCAATAAACGAGGGTTTTTTGTAGTTACATGATGGGATTTTGGAGATAGTATGAGATTATACTCAAAGCAACCATTGCTGCCATGGGAGCTAGCAGCTGACAAAACAGAAGATGGAAGTCTGCATTTCTTTTTCTGGAGATGCATTTGGAGAGAGGGAAGGTAGGAGTCACTAGTTTTTCCCATCCTCCCCTACAGGCAGACCCCTAAATCCAAAGAAGGAGGTTGAATACCTGATGTTGGCTGAGGCAAAAGTTAGCTTTTGCTAAATACAGCAAATGACTTTCGGCCTTGGGTATTCAGTCCACTGTGGCCATTTCATACAATGAAATCAAACACAGCTGGACTTGGTGATTTTTCCTCTCCTTTTTCAGTGTTGTCCAGTAGGTTGTTTCTGATCACTTCAATTTAGCTGTAAGCGTGTCCAGTCAGCAAAACCCTTGGCATCACTAGACCATTAGCCCTATCCATGGGAAGAAAGCAGTCTGTGTGTGCCAGTTCAGCTTTACCTTGAGGAGAGGGGAAAAAAGTAAGAGACTGTATTGCTATTTTCAAATTTTTTGAACTTAAATCAGCAGCAAATACGGACAGTATTAGTCACAGCTTAACACAATTCGGCGCTGACCCAGAAAGAAGTAAATTTCATTTGTTCTTTCCTAATGGTGGCTAATTTTGCCACCGTTTAATACAATGATACGAAACAAGAAAAATAGCTGCTACAGAGGCAAATGCTGGAATTTAAATCTGGTGGACACATTACCAAGGTCCACAGAAGTATTTAATTTCCAAAATTCAAATTGATTTAACACATTTGGTCTACTCTCTTCATGTTACTCTCATTTTATGTTTTATTTTCCATTCCTCCTTTAATCTTTCCCAGAAGCCACTTAAATGCAATAGGACAAAGTTAAAACTGTTAAGAATGTGGCATCTGCCATGACTTTAAGATCTTTGAGAACTGGAAAATGCTGTTAAGAATGTGGCATCTGCCATGACTTTACATTTTCCAGTTCTCAAAGATCTTAATCTGTGTAAACTTGACATACTGCAGCTTCACAGTAATTAAGAGTTTTGCCTAGCTATTTTAACTAGTTATCCTTATTTTTCCAGAAGTCAGTTTCAAAATGTAGGAAGTTTTTGGAATGAGCAGAGGAAGGAATGTGACCCCAATGTGAACAATTTTATTCTTCCAGTAGTTCCAAACTGATAATCTTGAGGAGTTGGTGCTGCGATTCTACAACAGCTTAAGATGATAAAAGGCGACAGTGCTGAAACTGTCCTTCCTTATGTGTTGGCTCTGGCCTCTGTCTGATTCAGGGTGAGCTAGATCAAGGACAGAGGAAACCCATCCCTTCTTGTATTCAGTTTTCTGAATGGATTCAGGGTGGGATCATGTAGGTGAGGAAAGGAGCCTGGTGACTCCGACCTGGCTTAAAATGGCTTAAAAAGTCACAGAACCTCACCCGCGGAGCTGCTGATTAGTCTTTGCCCGGTAACAAGTAACAAGGAGACAGAAACTAATGGTGTGATAGGTTTGAGAAATCAGAGTAATACAAGCATAGAACAATAGAGCAATGCACACGCTGCTGTCTGTGCCTGGATATCCTGGTAATGCTTCCTTTATGAAGAACATTGTGTATTGGACTCATATGGTAAATTTCAGCATAGTAAATTTATACTTAAAACAAGTAGTAAAATAATTTATTACAAACAATGACAGGAAAATAACACAAGCCTGTGTAAGTCAAAGAGTACACTTGAAAACTTGTCTATGGGGCTGAGATCAGTGAGCAGGTCTGGGGGTTTTCTTAGCCTTTTCCCCAACCCTAAGAACAGGTGAAGAAAGAACTATGCATGGAAAACAGCAAATGTTTGTAAAAAACAAACAAAAAACCTTAACACAGCAGTTTCAAATCTTACTAACAACAGAGGCAGTCACTACTCACAGTCAGCTTTATAGCATCTGTGAGTAGTGACCTATATTGCAGCTTTCTCGGCTGGTACCTGTGGTAGCTCTAGCAGGAAAATTGTAGATTGATAGGGCCACAGATGCTCAAGTCATCTTTTGGTGCGGGAGTTACTTTGGGAGGACATCTCAGGAACAGTTTGTGCTACTACCACGATGCTTTGTGTCATCTGTGGATTGATGGATTTCTGTCTAAAAGAAGTAACCCAGCACTTTATCTGCATATGTTTGCTTAAAATAGAGATTAAAAATAAATTGTAATTGATTGTTTCATAGGTGATTATTTCCTAAAGTGAAGTTGAGATTTAAAGGTGTGCTTCTATTATTTAGTATGCTACTTTTTTCCTAAATTTCTTTATTGTGGGGCAGGGACAGTAGTAAGTTTAGTGTCTTTTGTTGGTTTCTTTTTTCAGTTGGGCCCAAAGGACGTGTTATAAGTTATGAAATCAGAGATGATCATCATAATTTAGCTAAGAAGAATTACAGGCACTGGCGTGCTGCATGGGAAATAGGACATACGGAAGAGTGGCCAGATAACGTGGATTTCGTTCTTAAAGACATTTCAACAGCTGCTGCGGATATGAAATCTATAACACTTGATGCAGTAAGTCCAAAAAATCCCCCCATTTGTCATTTATCTTTTCTGCATAAATTAAAAGCTCAAGTGCTCATACTCAGAATGGGATTCCCATATCTAGTTTAACATGAGAAAAAACAATCAGATCTTCATCAATGAAAGAAACACTGTGGTGGTTTGGTTTTTTTCTCAGATTACAAGTATTTTCAAGGTTTCAGTTACAAGTTCCGAAATTAAAAAGCAGTAAGGTTGTAGTGTAGAAACATTACAATCACTGCCGTCTTGTAAGCAAAGACAAACTTCCTTGTATTTTGGAGAAACAGGTATTTTTTTATCTAAGGCATATATTTGAAATATTAAATTTAAGGAAAATATATAAGCTTATTGAAAATACAAATATGTAAACATATAGCTATCAGCTATATAGAACACACAATGTAAGTAAAGGCCTAAGTTAAGAGTACAAATACTACTGCTTGCTCTCCTGTCCTGCTTTTTGTATCCAGATTTTGTAAAGGGAGGTGTACTGAGGAAAACAGCTAGATGTTAACCACTCTTCCGTGTAAAGCAGGCAAACCACATTAACGCTTTAAACAAATGACAAATTTGTTAAATGGTTTGAGCAAGGAATGGAAATACATAGCATAAAAATACCATTTTTTAAAACTTTAAAAGTAGCAATCCACAGGAAGGATCAGATACTGCATATCCCATTGTTTTACAGTTTGAATCGTTTTCTAGCAGAAAGTGGATAAATTGCCGAAGACACAAGTTTTCTAAATCTTGAAATAAACAGCAAGTTAGACATTGAGACTGTAGTGTGTTCTTTTCGTGATAAAGATGTGCTTGAACATTTTTTTTTCCCCACATTTGAAAACTAGGTATTCAAAGGTGGTAGTAAATGTAGTCATCCAAAGTTTTTATTAATGCCAATGTCATAGAATTTAATTAGTAGGAGGTTTAATGTTAACACAGGACTACTGTGTTGGTGCTACTTTCTGTTTTAATAGAAATTAATTTGGAAGTAGCCAGGACTTTGTTTTGTAAATGTGTGGACCTCAGGTTTCTCTAAAGTTTTGAGAGGCAGTAATAAAACCATTTTGTGATTACTAACTGCAGTTCTTTGCATTCATTTTCCATACATAAACATTGTTCTTTTTCAAGCATTGTTGTTATGGAAAAAATCTGATAGATATGTTAATATTTACTGGGAAAACATCTGGATCTTTCTCTTGCAGATAGTTCTGGATATGCTTAAGCCTCAGAGTGCTCTGCCTGTTGTACATCCGAGTCTGAAACAAGGTGGTGTGTGCGCTGTGTATTTAGCAAAGTAAGTATTTACTTCTGGGACTTAGGCATTTGTTCAGGCATCACCTAACATTACAAAACCAAACAACTTTTAAAATATACATCCAGCATTAATGAAACATTTAATGAAATTACTTTTTTCCCTGTGTAAGTTTTTTTTTTTTAGGGAGTTGCACTCAGGATAAATTACCCTTGGCCAAATCTTTTGGCCTTCACTTTGGGAATGCTCTTATTATGGTCAGCAGAAGTTTTCATTTCATGGCAACCTCAAAATAACTATACTGTTTTCCTATTCAGTAGTCAGGTTGCTAGCTCCTTTACCCTAAAATTGGAGGACTCGTGTAACCTCAAAGGTAAAGAATGTGACAAAAGCAGCAGAGTTGAGACTAACAGTTTATGATTTGAGTTTTTGAAATACTACTTTATCCTTTGCATTTCTTCAAAAGCATCACACAGGTTATTGACCTTTTAGACAGAATACGGACCTGCAAGCTCCCTTTTTTGTGTGAAAGGATCATTGAGGTAACTCATAGAAATTGGTTGGTACTCCCTGCTAAAATCAAGAATTGCAAATCAAGCCAAGTGGTGGAAAGTCAAGAAAATATTGAAGAACCACCTCAAAAAGAATATGAAGAAATCCACATTCAAGATCAAGCAGTTCTTAAAGAAAGTGAATACAATGGTAAGAATATTATTGCTGATGAGATACCCTGTTACTACGATTTGATAATCCGAGGATATAACGAAGGCAAAGTTTGTAGGAAAAAGCAGTATTTTTTTCTTAGGTCAGCTGAGATTTTTTTGAAGAATAGACAAGCTTTTGGACAGCTGAGAACTTGTCAGGTTTGAAAAAGGATATATTAATGGTTATTTAAATTTAAATATTTTTATTAAAAATCTGGACTAAATAGAAAATAAATTGCAATCTGCAAATAAAGAATGACTGCCCTTCTACTACTCTTTTCAAGTTCTTATTTTTTAATAAAATTCAGTCCTCTGTACTCATCCTGTAGCTGCTTTAGAGGACACTGGGCTTAAGGATTCCAGAGAAGAAACATTACCAGTGTGCTCTGTTCTGTAATCCTGCTGGTCTGGCAAATCCAAAAAAGATGCCTCATACTCGTACAGATTTGCAAAATCCATAGTAGAGCAAAGAGGTCTGAATGTACTGATAGGTGACAACAAAGCACTTTAATAGAAGCAAAACAAAGATTAAAATGTGTAAAGGAAAAATAATCCATGTACTTTGGCAACTCTAGTGGGTGGGTGTATGTCTTAAACTTGTTGGAAAGAATTCAACCTTACTTCTCACAGAATCATTTTCTGACAATGCTGAAACGTACTGCTCGGTGCCTTACATTGCTAGACCATCTTATTGGCAGGATGCTCATTCAGGTGAGACACTTGGAAAATTTTTTTTTTTATCTTAAATGTTTAGTGGTATTTTATTTTCAAAAATACTTTTTTTTTACTAGCCTTTGACATTTTACTATATTATGAAGTCATAAAACTTAAAATAAACTAATCATTGTATATTGAAATACTGACATAGTAACTTGTTTTGTTTTTCAATTAGCATTCCTTACCAAGCTGAGAAAGTTTCGACCACTGCTTTCTTGATGCTGCTAAGATGTTAGCTGCTAATTTGAGTATTGTATCAGAAGAAAATAAAATGTTACAAAGTAATTGATAACATTTTGCAAGTTGTGTAACTTTTAAGTAACGACTGCTTTGGTTTCTACAGCATATAAATTTTGAAATCCCACCTACTATTTAAAGGGTAAAGTTTTAACAGAACTGTGAGGTATGGTGTGGCTATGCAACGCATCGTTCCACAAAGCAATGTATCTGTTCCTGTCTCATCAGGTGTATTTCATTCTTCATTGCTTGTAAACCAATCCATGGTTTTGTCTTGGTTCAAGGTGGTACCTTGTCTCCTTTTGCAGGACAGGCTCTGACACTCTACCAGAAATAAGGAGAAAAAAATTTTAGTAAGAAAAAATCCTTTGAAATGCAAGTGAAGCAGCTTCTGACTTCACTGGCTACCAAATGGTGGCTACCAGTTTCTTTAAGAACGATGTTCTTAAAGCACAACTGTAAGAGAAACTGAAATTTGTTCTCTTGTTAAAGCTGTGCTTATTTCAAGAAGAGGACTATGTATAGCCAGGCTGCAAGTTGCCTGGCTGTTTGTGAACTTTTACATAAAGCAATCTCAAATGGTTGAAATAAACAAAGTTTTTTCTGACCTTTGTCAGGTATGAAAAGCAAGATCTCTCAAGTAAAAATAGGTTTAAAATTAAGTAAGTCTCTTAGGGTCCCACTTAAGTCTCCACATAAGCACATGGTGATGTTTAACACATTAAATATATTAAATGACATATTGCAGCCACCTGACTTGTTCTGTATCTCAAGGAAGATTCAAATGCCAAAATTTTCAAAGTTGAGGGATCCCTTGAGAATCACAGTTGTACTGAAGCTGACAAAAGCAGTAACACAATACTACTATAATAGTGAAAATTCGGATATTAGTGAGAACATACACAAATAATAGATAGAGCTATAAATAACTATAGCCCCATATTAAATAAGTATACTAAGAACTCTGCAATGGTTAAGCACATGAAAACTTTTTTCAGAATGGAGGCCTTAGGCAGCTCCCCCAGGAAGTTTACATCTCAAGTGTGTTCCACTCTTAATAAATTAAATTAACAATGAGGGTTTGCCCTGTAACTGCTGTATGTAATAGGGGCTTCTCATACAAAGGCTCAGGATGCTACTTTGAGTAGATTAATGTGCAAAGATTCAATTACAAAATACATTTTTCATAATAAACTCTTGTATTGTTTTTGACTGGTACCCCAATCTTAAAAGGAAATCTTATATAAACTCTGTTAACAAGTGAGATACACTTAAAAGGAAAATGTGAATTGTGATTTAACATATGTCCAAACTGATGACAGCAACTGAGCAGACTGTTCTTTCTGAAAACACAGCTCTTAACAAGAGCACTTTAAACTCATATGACACACACCAGTATTTTTACTGTTTCTTCTAGCCTATTCTAAGTGATTAAAATAGGATTCTCAATTTAATTTAAAATGCAAGAATAGTAATAAGTACCTAAATAGACTGGAATGCAACCTAAAATCTACTGTAGTAGATGAAGGTAATTTAGAGAGGCTCAGAATATAAAGCAGTTGGTACTTCCAGGAAGTCACAAGACAAGATGTGAAAATGAAACTATGGCAGTAAAAGCACAGTTCTGCCAAGGTAACTAACTGCATTTGTAATAGGGATTTCCACTAACGCATAGAGATCACATCTTATCATATCAAGAAGGACACAGTAGTCCCTACAGTAGTCTAAGGGGCAAATATGGCCTCAGTTGCCTAAACTAATTGAAAATCATTTGCAATATTAAACCATACCTTGGCCATAATAAAAAGGAGATTCAACGAGCATTTTTTCACTTGGAAAGGTGTCCTTTGAATTCTGAGATGAATGTAATTCCATCATCTCCAAAGTGCCAGTAGATGAGGAGGAAGAGGATGATAATCCTAGTCGTACGAATCTTCCTTTCTTACCACAAAGCAAGCAGTCTGTAGGAGTTGCGCTAGGTCCTCGGGGCAGCTGTGCTTCATCATTCTTGTAGTTTCTCACAGCTCCGCTGTGGTGCATAGAACGTTCCCGCTGCCATACATAATGTGTTGGAGCAATAGCCATCACCTACCGGAACAGCCTTTACGTCAGAAACCATAAAAATAACGGGAACACATACAGCTGAAAACAAGGGATCCAATTCTCATGCATGGCAGAGAATTAATACTACATAGCTGAAATGGGTATCATCTATTATCCATCTGCTTCTGTCTCATTAGGCACGAGGAAGTGAACCAGTTATGAATCTGATATGGAAACACAACAGTTTACAGCCTTCTATATTCACGTGAATCATCACAAATACCAGCTTATGCTTTGATGGTGTCTTTTACAAACTACTAAACATAAACTATATGGATTTTCTGGTTCATAATGTCACTGAACTGATGACTGTTCGGACCTGGAGGGTATGCTAGGAAAAGCATTTTACACTTCCCTTTTTCCTTGTACTTTTCCCATAAGCATCTAATCCCATCCCCAGAGATGGGATTCTAGAGTAAATAAGATTTTCATTTCCATCAGCTGTAGTAAACATTATGTTCTTAGAACACAACAGGGCTTTTCCAGACAGATACATTTCACCTGAAAAATGTCTTTTTTCCCTCCTAATATATTTGAAAAATGTAGGTTGTAACACTGCATTAATAGTAGAGAATGTTACAAGCATGTCCTTCTGATTCTTACTAAACGCAGTGAAAAACCCTTACCTTAAAAAGTCAAATGACGTTATATTATTAATTTTGAAGGGATTAAAATTTCACCTGAGGTGCTGGGATTTTTATTTGAAGGTTTTACTTGTGTACAAACTTATAATTTGTAAAGCAAACACACACACACAAAATTCTGAAGTGAATGAAGTGAAACAACCGATGGGAAATTTTAAATAAAAAAACTTGCATAAAGCAGGAAGATTCTAGTCAATAAAAACTTCACTTTTAACATTATAGTGCAATGTAAAATATTCTAGTTTAGCTTAAAAGCACAATTGCAAAGAATGTATTTTAAATGAAGAAAAAAAAAATTCATGGAGGATAAATGGACCAGTACATTTTAACAGCATCTTTTCTTTCCCATGGCTCATCTATGCACTTTAGGGAAGAAATTATTTGTATAGAGCTAGATTGTTAGCTGGTATTAATTGTTGTAGTTTCAACATCTACAATATTAAAACCCTCCCTACCTCTTCACAGCAGCGTCTGCTTACAATAGCCCTGTAGTCAATTCTACTCCATAGCTGATCTCTTAACTTTAAGAAATCAGGGAAGAGCTTTCTCCAGGCTTTTCCCAAGGCCCATGGGAAAATGTCATACTTTGATTCTTCATTGTCTTCTTCAACCGTATTTGCCAGATACCTTCAAACATATATATGTTTGTGTTTGTAAATGTTATTCAATCTTAAATCACTGTATTAGTATGATTTCTAACATTAAAAGACATAACAATGAAGTAGTTCTTTTTCCTAGTATTGTGAGAAAAACTGCTAACAAAATACAACCTTTGCTCAGGAGTACAGTATTTTCTTAATCAGTAATTTCTTAATGTATCCTTTGGGTAAATAAAAATTTAGCTTAAGCTATTATAAAAAATGCTTTACACTAGAGTCTCCTAAATTAGTAGATGCAAGAACTAACATATCCTGAGAGCTTTTTCCAAACTGTCAAGATATCCTTAAACTAAAATGAACAGTTTCTGACTGATTTGCTAAATAAAGCTTAAGATTACCGTATCAAATCTTAAACTTTACATTTTCTACTTTTAACTATTCTTGGGAAATTATGTTACTTGCATTAAATTAGCAGCAAACAACTAAATACAGGTCTACTTTCATGTATAAATGGAAACCTTAAATTATTTTCTTAATGCCCATATTTCTCCCTTCACTATATGCTGCTTTTGGTTCTGGGTCATCTTCTCGGACAACAGGAAAATATTTACTTCCCCTGGATCCACCTGATACTAAACTCCTGTAAATCATACCTGAAAAAAAATATGACTTTTAGTCTCCTCCCCAGTTTTCTCACTTGCTCCTAACCCCAATATTCCCTCTAATCCCAGTCTCACCAGTCCCTTTCTAATCCTCTCTCTTTTCTGGCCTGGCTTTTCTCCCTTTGGTGGGGTCAGATGGCTTCCTCCTCCATGCTCAGTGGGTGCTACCCAGGATACCATTTACAGGAGACGAAACAGCCATCTTTCTCCCCGTACTAGTGTGCAAATCAGAGTATCTGAGAAGCAAAAAGATGACCTGAGCACCGTAACACTATGAAAGAAAATGCTGAATCACTCTGTAGGCATAGCCAAACATGGAGAGATTATATAGGCTTGGTAAGAACAGATTACTGATTGCACCTCTGTTTCAAAGGATAGACATTTTAGAACTGTTCAAAAAAGTTCTCAGAAATTCTCTAGCAACATTTTTACTAATTTTTAACATTTTTAATGTTTTATTAAGTTGACTTAAATCATGTTGACAGAAACTTTAATAAAAAGTTACTTCTGATGTGTGTATCACGAGGAAACATTTTGGTACAAATGACTTAAAGGCTGGCAAAGATACAAAAAAACAGGGTCTTATAACAGGAAGTGTGAGCCACGTATACGTTGCCATGTATACATATGTATATGTATGTATGAACAGGTATGTAGATCCTGTTCCCAGATTGACAGTTTGGTAGGCAGAATGACACGATATGTATTGCTACACCAATACAAATCTCCCCTCACTGCTGCTCAAGCTTGTTCCACACAGGTCGTTGTCAGAGGAAGAATGTTGAATTTGCCCCATTTTTATATATATATGTAGTATGTTGATTATGTTTCTACATTTCATACAGAACCCAAACAACTACACAGTCATTAAAGAAGTCTTGTCATATATCGTAATTATCAGTGGCATAAACAAAGGAATAAAATAATGCAAAGTTTATGCTAATAAAACCAGATAATTTAAAGGTACTTACAGAGCGACAAAGAAATTGATTCTGGTATGTTCGTTTATTGTGAAGTTAGCCCTCTTGAAATAAACGAAAGTCATTGCCAAGAGATACTGTTTTAAAATGTAAAATGAGTTATCAATACATTATTTCAGTATGTAATTCCCTAAACTGCTTTGCACATTTATCTTTCACCAAGATACTCTGATCATTTTTATCCATGAGGAAAGCATAAATTTACTTTCTTGAAGCTTCCATATGAACACATTAGAAAAAAAATATGGTCTGTATCTGCATTACAATATCAAGTGGTTAAGGGCAGATTTTTCACTCGATATATGTTCTATTAACTAAGAAGGAAATACACGTACCTTGTCTGCAATTTTACAGCAACAGTCCATCCAGAGGAAGTCTTGGATTAGATCATCATCTGCAACAAAAGTTGTAGCATTTCAAACACCAAAATTGTTTTTGTTAGAAAGTATTTGTAAATACATAACAGATGGTCCTTTTATTAAACCAAAAAAGAAGACCCAGCAGTAGAGAACAGAGAAAGTGAGGGGAGAAAGAGGTTAGGTATGAAAAAACTTAAGCAAGAAAAGAAGACAAACTACCAGGAAAGCAAGGTGGAAAATCCAGTGACTGCATTTCATTCATTCTCAGTAATAGCAAGTGATAGTGAAGAATCACCAGTATTTTTTCTATTTATGTAACTTCTTCTGCGTTAAGTGCCTCCATCTAATAGCATACCATTATTTCTGATGAACCATAGACTGCTGAGATCCCTGCACCTTGATTACCTGACAGCCTTTATAAGGCAATACCTGCTCGATCATTTGTGGTCAGCACATCACTGTCTGTGAACATGCACTGTAATAGGATTACTGCAAGCTCTCCCTGATTCACTCCTGTATTCAAGGTTCAAATAAAAACCAAGCGTAATCTTTCACTATTACTTATCTCTTCACTGAACAAAATAAATACAAAGCTTTAGGAAAGAGACACAAATGCAAAAGAGATGCTACAACTCCTCAGATTTTCTTCCCATTCCACTTCTCCCCCTAAATGTTTATTCCCACAATAAATAACCTGTTTATAAGACTGGGAGTCCAGCCTTTTTTAAGCCTTGTGTAAACCAAGATGTTCGTTGTTTTACATGTATTTATTGAAATATAAGAGAAAAATGAAACAAAAGGCGAATGATCATGAAAGGAAGTTTCATACCACCTTGGTTTCATTTGTAATTTAAAAACATACTTTTCATCAGTTTGGTAGCCCTTCTTATGTTTTAACTTAAGCATTAAATATTTATACACTAAAATATAAGAACAAAATACATTTAGACAAAGACATGGCTATTAGTATCTACATAAAAAGCACTCCCAAAATTACTGAGTTTAGAAAACATACTGGCTTAATAGTTGTCTACTGTTCACTTAATACATTGATATCTGTCATTATTAACCTACCAAATAATTTAAAGAAAGCTGTCATTTCCTGACGCTGAATAACTAGGCATGGTCCTTTTGGACATTTATATTTATGACTAGGAACCTTTTTTTCCCAATTTTCTTCATGGTCTTTAAATGTAGGCCGCTTTAGTCTAATGAGGTTTTTTTGCTGCTGTGATCTGGATGCACTCGATTTTACACGAACAGTGACAGTGGGAGGCGTCTGACACACCAGATTGTGTCTCATTTTGGTAAGTAAAGGTTCCTGTTGAAAAAGATGAAGACATCAACTACAAAAATAGCCAGTTTGAGCGGTAGTTCTCTGTATTTCTTTTGTTCAAATGAAATGTTTCAGTAGCGCTTGTATGTCAGGTGTTAGAAAAATTAATTGTATCAGTACTCATTATTTAAGTCTTGTGGCCTAAGCCAACTATGTAAATTTCTTTAATTTAGTTCTGATGTGATAAAGCCCTTTTTGAGTGGAAGGAGCCTTTAATCTTTTTCCATTGAAAATTTTGAAAAATGGGAAAAAATCCTCTCCAGAAAAACTTGCTGTTTCTCAGATCCTTACAGACCTACAGACTTACTTAGATCTACAAGAAAATGTCCATTCCTCCCCTCCAATTTGTGAGTATTTTTAAAAGAACATTAATATAATTAATGCAGAAGAGCCATAATTAAGCCATAGAATAGTAAAATTAAAGCCTTGAGCTCTTAATTTTTTATTTGGTTATAGCCATTGGGAATAAAACTTATCCCTCAAGTAGGACATACCCTGAAGGCATAACCAAGGAAACAAACCTGAGGTGTTTGTAACTGTAAAAATCAAGAAGATGTCAAATGGAGTGTAAGGAAAGATATTTTTAGACGCGAGCAAATGCATTTACTTCTTCAGCAGGTTCCTCCACAGAGCTTAGGGCTGTCCGAGGCGGGCTCAAAGCAGCCTACCTCGCTCTCCAGCTCCTAGTTAGCTGCACGTTTAAAACAAAACCAAACCAAACCAAACCAAACCAAACCAAACCAAACCAAACCAAACCCAAACAAAAAAATACCACACACAAAAATCCAAAAACCCCGACGCGAGGCTGTGGTCCCGCGCTTCGCGCTCCCAGCAGGCAGGCCTGCAGCCCGCCCTAGCCCGCCCCGCTCCCCTCAGCGGCCTTTCCCTCGCGCCATAGCCCCCTGCCGCGCAGCTCGAGATGGCGCCTCT
>NW_010552955.1:10695-39658 GCF_000687285.1 Phaethon lepturus | reverse complement strand
GGGCGGGCGGCGCCGCCTCCCTCTGGCACCGACTTCTCTTTCCAGAGGTTTCTAACTCGGCCGGAAAAATTTGTCCCCGACAAAAGCGCGGTGCGGAAGGGTCGGGCTCCGTTCATTTTTCCCTTCCCTTGCTGTTGTTTACAAGCCATAATTAATACAAAACTTCTTGCTAAGGAATGTGAAAAACTGAGCAGAAGTCCGCTCACCCTGAAAATTATTAGGCCGTGAAAACTTAAATTTGACAAACTGCTAATTCACGCTATTTAACTGCTCTTTATAATCCAAGTAGCAGTGTAAATAAGAAAGATAATAAAATCTGATGAGATTAATGTCTGACTGAAGCAGTAATTCCTTTTCAGAGAAATATAATCAACAGATTTATGACGTAGAGTGGAGGAGCTATCACAGTTTAATGGATAATGGAGTACAGGCCAAATCCTGCTCCCAGTTGTACTAAACACATTTTTGTTCTAGATACAGTGTAGAGGTTTTACATATGTCATGGTTTATGTATTGGTTTTAATGTGTTCATTTTTCCAGTAGTATTCCTCGCCTGTAGAAGAGAGATGCAAAGCTATGTGGTTACTAAAACACTTCACCGAAATAAGCTATATCAGGAACATAAATTTAAGTAGGAAGGAATTGGAATAGGTATTTGCATCACTGAACTATAGTCGCCTATAAAGCAATCAAAAAAATCACTGTGGTAAAGAGAAGCTGGAGCGCTGCGATGACAAGAGGGGCTGAGGGCAGCCGAGCCTCCGGTGCAGCCCCATATACACCGCAGGCAAGGCCGCAGCTGCCATTTTGGGGCCTGGTGAGAGAGAAGGGCTCCCTCCTCCCTGGGTCCCAACGCAGTGCCAGGAGCACCTGCAAGGAGTCGGTTCAAGTTTGGGGAAATTTTACATCATCTTGGAGTAACTGGAAATGCTTTATCTGCAGATTATCCACCTCCCAGCAGGGAGGGCACGTAATCTCCCATATGACTGACTAGCTGTATGAATTGGGAGAGCATTAGTCTTTCCATAAAACACAAGGACGTTGAGAGGTTAAATGAGGTACTGATAATCAAATGCAGAACTCATACCGTGGGTGTCACTGCACAATGAATCAAATTACCAAGGGATGTAAAAAACAAAGTGATCAGTTGGCATTACGCTAATGCCAGAAGTACACACAAAAATGTGAGGAATATTTAAAAGCTTCCATTTGAAGAGAAATTAAGCAAAAATCAGAATTATCAAAATCTGGTGGGAGGATTCATGACTGCAGTGTTTAAAGTCTCTACCCCCAGTCCGGAAGAACAGCACGCCTAGCAAGGGCTGGGGAGAGAGCGTGTTACTGCTTCAAATGATTCACACATCACACTTCCAGGCCCTGGGATGGATTGAAGTCCTATCTGACAGCAGCAGTCATTAACGTTTGTTACAGAGTATCATATTAGATCAAAGAGCAGGATTTAACATGTATGATAAAGAGAAGAAAAACGCATTATCCAAGGTGACATCAGTCTGGAGGACATATGCTAGTTATCTTATGCTGCCATTACTAAAATATCTCTAGAGGAGGTGTAAGGCATCACAGCCTGGTTTGCTACGTACAGACACCGCTCATTCCCAACAAGACATACCCATAAATGTAAATAACTGGAATTCCTAATTGTTCCAAGGGAAAAACCAACAAACTATAATTCCATTATTACAAGAGATGGTTGTTTTACTTCAAAAGTCATTGTGAATAAAAGGAAAAGTGAAAGCTGCTCTACAAAAGGCCATCTCTAAAAGCATTAAAAAAAAATCTTGATTGCATGGCATAAAAACAAATTCAAAAGATAGCTGGAAAGCCCTAATAAAACAGACTGCGGTAAGGAGTGAGGCACAATAATAAAGAAATTGAATCTATCAATGAAGCATACATCCGTTACTATATTAAGATTCTTAAAATATCAGTAAAGATACATTCAAATTATTATCCAGCAAGTCGTCCTGTTTATATCTGGAAAAAACAGAAGATATGTGGGTATGCTACACAGTTAGTTTAGTGGGAGTTTATCCCTACAGTAATTAAAGAATACCAGTCATCTACTAATGGTAGATTTTAAAAATTCGTAAAACTTTTCATCCAGTTCTTTTAGAAGGATTGATTTATAACCAGAATCTTGGTATGCTGCAGAAATTCCAGAAGACTAAAAAAGGACACTCTGCACAAAAACTATGACGTGCAAACCAAATGAATTCTGTACCTGTGACTCCTTAGAGTGATTTTGATTCTGAGCAAAACAGCAAACAGCTGCCAAGTGAGCAAAGACATAAGGAATTAGAAGAAAAAAAAATAATGTAATTCACCTTGGTTTTATAAACATGTTTTTAAGTCTTCTCAAAAAAAAACCTTGCCATTAGCTTTAGTTGGGAAAAATACATTTTTCTGTTTAACATTTACTGTTGAAACACACAATGTTCTAATAAAAAAATAGCACTACACAGAATTAGAGTGGCACATTTAAATGTGTTAAATGTGCACATTACCACACTAGGCTGACAAGTCTAAAAGTTATTGTTAGATATTCATTGCTCACTAGAGGTGCTGCTACTAGGGGCCTTTGAACATCTGTTCTTGGCCCTATACAATTTTGTAGTACTTCTACCAGTAATTTAGGAAAAACATACGGTCATATAGCTTAATATACAGTATTTTGCAGAGTTGTGAATACAAAAAGCCTTTACATAGGGGAATCCTGATTGAAGTCTTCTATGCTGGAAAGCTCCAAAAAGGCCATATAAAGGCATAATCAACTCAACATTTTCTATGAGAGCTTACATAGATCCTGGTTGTATAAACAAATATCAAGAAGGCATAGCTAAATGGCATTATGTTTGTACAGAATTTTAATGGTGCTGTTTTTCAAGTATTCCACGGTTCTTGAATAGTTACATTAAGTTTTTTAAAAACATGGAGACAGTTCAAAAGATGAACTATAAAATGCCCATATCCTGGTTAAGTTCCTTCTTCTCTGAATGAAGGATTTCTTTCTAGAAACTGCCACACCACCTTTTCCAAAGAAAAAACAATTATTCTTAACTCTGAAGCACTTCTAAGGATCAAATATTTTGCCTTTGAAATACACCTCATTGCACCAGATGGTGTGTATATATGTATTTTTAAATGTTCCTGTGGATGAATACTCCCACATATTCCTTACAATAGCACCTTCATCGCCATTCAAATCATCGAGGCACACTCAAAGGCACAGAATTGCAAACTTAGTCACACAAGAGAGTAGCAAAGTGGAGTAATCAGGAACAAAGAACGCCATTCAACTGCATGAAACTTGTGCTTGTTAACATCCCTAGTAGCAGCGCTACTATTTAGTACTTAACACTTTTACCAAGGTCTAGAAACCATACAAAATTCTAGCATACCAAATATAGGGAAGTTTTGAAGTTGTACATATTTATCCAACGGACTGGAAAGAGTCCTTCTAGTTATTTTGTGTTTTATGAATACGTTTAATGCACCCAAATCTTTAAGGAGTAAAGCACAAGCTTCTTACCGCTATGCTCTGGGCCACCCACAGCTTCACGGGTGGATCATGGTTCAGTTATCACTGGAGCAGGTGTAACACCAATGACCTTAGTGGATATCTGCCTAGTTTACAACACAGAGTAGGAAAAGAACAAACCTTATGGTCAGATTTTCAGCTGATCTCAGTGAAGCTGAATTATTCTGCATGGAGCTTTACTGAATTTCTCAGCAGAGAAATCTTGACCCATCTCATTCACTCAGCAACAATGCCAAGTTTCATCTTTTTCTTCTAACCTGTATGTACATTTTCCCCTGAAGCTTCTACAATTTGAGTATTTTGCTGGTATGGTAACTCCGCCATCATATCAACCCTACTTTAAATTTTTTCTTACCCATTTGTAAGTCTTAGTGTAAAAGCTATCTTAGAATGAACACGTCCTCGCCATAAATTAAACTGAAAAACCAACCTCACAGCAGCTCCCAGAGAGACCTAAAATACTGACCTAAACTACAGTCAATACTATCTTCTTTCGTAGTTAGCCAAGCTGTCAGCACAAAGTAATCATTCAGTTGCATACCAAAGTGTTGTCACATCATACCTGACAAACTTGCCCTACAAAACTAGAATAAATTTCCTCTGAGCCTAAAATGCCAGACTGCCAGTCCTTAGCAATATTATTCAGGCCACGTAAGAAATGGCCAATGAAACACATTCGTTGCTTCCAGTACTGCTTACCAGTTCTTTACTATTTAAGCAGATTATTCATCTCGCAGTATAATACCTCCTAGTTTCTGTGGCTCAAATACAGATAAATGCATAAAATCCACACAGGGAATGGAGCGCATAAGCTCTAGCACACAGAACTCAATACACTTCTGCCACGTCCGCTAGACGTGGGTCAAAAATGACAGTAAAGGAGGAAGTCCAGTATTTTTTGTTCCCTGAATACTCTGTTGCACACAGTAGAGAAACAAGACTGTCAGCTTTTCAGATTCTCAGGAAGAATTTCTACTGCCTTGAGTGCTGCCATACGGTTAATTTAGTAAGGATCAACTGAAAAATAGGAATGATTAACAGAAAACTGCCATAGTTAAATTCTTACCCATCATATTTCATTTCTATAAATACATTTCTACAAACCTGCACTAAATAATAAAGGAACATCAGGAAAAAATAATTTCTGCCATCACTATGCATTTTTCTTTTCAATAACTTCTTGAAGGCCCAGATATCATCTCTTTCATCTCTCCTTGTCTAGTTTGTGCTGCAACAGTAGTGCTGTTTCAAGACTCTTAAGGTTTTTTATTTAACTAGCAAAGGATGTAAAAAAGCACTACATCACAGAATGCAGAACAAGAAAAAGCTTTGAAATTGTTATTCCTTTAAGAAGGCTGCCAAGTAATAATGCTGGTTAAATCATGCAAGGAACACTGCATTCTCCCACAGATACACATTTAATATCTCCTGAGATTTGGTGTATTACATAGTCGAATGGAAAATGTGAAGATTCGAAAATGTGAAGATTCTTTTGTAAGATTTCTTTGTAAAAATGCTCCTGGAAATAGTAACGGTTCCATAGAGAAGAATTTGTTGATGGGTAATTTTTCATATATAGCATCAGTATTAAAATGGAAATTAAATTCATAAAAGTTTTTTAAAAGAGCCTAATTATTTGGAATGTATAGTTCCTTTCAAAGTTCCAACACCCAGCCCCAAAAGGAGCAATCCTTGTTTGTGCAGTGCTTTTCAGACAAGGTGCTGCATGTCTTTATTCTGCACAAGCACAATTTTTTTCCTTTTTCATCCATGGCTCTTCTACCATGACAGGAAGCATTTCCACTGAAACATTTCATATAGATGTTCAGTATACAAAACTCCCTCTCACCCAAACAGAAATGCTGAGCTGTGATGGCAGCTTGAAGCAGAGTTTCTATTTAGTTGTTTATTTTTCCTCAGTGACAGAATATATTTTGTTTTGGTGTGTCTTCTTCTGTCTCCTCAAGATGTGCAACACACACATCTTCGATCTTAACAGAAGAATATTCACTGAACAGTGATGTAGACAGGAGTCCAAGGAAGAAAGCTGTGTAAATCTGAGCTAAAAGACTATGAAACTTTACTGAAAGTCCAGATAAGTATATTTTCTCTGCATGTGAGCTGAGGCCTTTTGGGTGTCTTCAAAGGACCCTGCACAAACTTCAGTATTATTGTGCAGAGATCAAAGACTTTTAAAGATACTTAGTTATGGATACTCTCCTCTTTAAATGATGCATTTCTTAAATACCCTACCCATTCCCAGAGGCATACAACATAGAGCAATATATACACACATACAATACAACTGATCAATGAAAACTCTGGTCCTGCAAAATTTAATGGCAAGACAGAAACAAGCTATGGGTATTCTGATAAGAACAGCAACACAGAGCAGGAAAGCTTACAACAGCTTTTGGAGAAGAAGAGAACATGCAAGAAGAGAAAGTCTAAGGCAGGAGAAGAAAGAGGAAGCGAGGGTTTCCAGGGACCATGCTGGGCTTGAATCACACTGATAATTTATTTGAAAAGAAAGGGGATAGGAAGGGGAACAGCAAAGGAAATCACAGCTCTGAGGAAGAAAATGGCAAACTTCCACTGACTTTAACAGGCGAGCATTCAACCCAAGCAAGCTGAACAAACCCTTTAAACTGAATTTACATCTCTGCTGCAGCAGTTCCTCAAAAAAAAGATCTTGTTTTTCATGAGAAGGAAGCCCAAGTTAAATATAATTCAGTTTTGCTCATATTTATTAAACACTAACAACATGATTCACAACAGTTGAAAAGTCACTAGTAAGAGCTGGAAAACTCCCACACAGAGCAGGACTCAGGTAATCATTATTAGTAGTAAATATTGAAAAAAATATGAAGTATAATGCTATTAGTAGAATAGGACTGACACAAACAGAAAATATAGCAAGGTGAAGTGTTACTTGGATAATACTGATGCAAAATAAAGACACTGTACAGATTGAAAAGATGGGCAAGAAGAGTCACTTTGTAAGAAAAAAAGATGCTAGCACACATAAAGGAGTCTGATACAGTATCCCTTGAAATCAATAGATGTTTTGAGTATGCTATGAATTCAGTACTAGATGCTAAGAGCAGCAAGACAAAAGAAAAAGAGGGAAAATGTGATATTAAGGGGAGAATCTGTTTTCATTTATAACGCAGCTGGAGAAGGTGAAGTTTGGATTTTACAAGACTGAATGCCTAATTCGCTTGATCCCAAGGAAGAACACAAGGCAAGCTAAATATCTATGATCTGCATAAAAATATGAAATTAATTGACAAGTAAATGTTCATTATTAAAACAAAATTATTCATTACTAAACACAAAAAATTAAATCACCATATATGCCAAGGCTGTCATTGTCCTGAAATTACGCTCATGTATTCACACATTAAAAAGTGACATTGTATGTAGGAAGAGATATGGGGAAGGGGTTAGGACAAGACTATTTTGACTGAACAGGACATTATAACATAGAAAATACTAAAGGGCTGGAAAAATTTTGCTTCCTTTCATGTAACATAGTTGACCCTTTTTCTTTCTTTCCAGTATCTCAAAATGAATAAGGCATACAGCTGATACAGGTAAAATATATGTTTTTGTATTTAAAAGAAATTAAAACATTCACTCAATTTTAATTAGCCCAATTATTTCTGTACAAAATGTGTCTCATCGATGTGTGTATTAAGAAATGGGTTTTATATTAATGTACATCTGTCAAACAGTACAAGTCTAAATTGTAGAATACATTTGCATCTTTTTCAGGACTGTTGTAAAAAGAAGAAAAAGGGAATTATTGATGCATTCAAACAGTGTGCAACTTGCTTTGTAATGTAATCTGTTTTTCTTTTCCTTAACACCTACACAACTTATGTTCCTAGCTAGTACAGTTTAAAGAATAAATATGGACCCAGGGTATCAACTTCCACACAAAAAATTGTAAGAAGCTGTTTGCAGATTTCCATTTTGTTATTTCAAAACTTGATAGTCAAGTTTTTGCTTCTTGACACACTTAAACCAGCTGAAAGATTTTTGTTGTTTCTAGAGTATGTATCTAAAGGCCCAATACAGCTACTGCACCTGTTAATGTAAATTCTTTCCCTGCAGATTTTCATAAAGGAGTCAGGAGCTATTACACCAGATACAGAATAGAAGACAACGTTTTCTTCTGGAAATGAAAATGCTGGTTGCACTGACTACATCCATGATGATCGTACAAATATACAAACCAAGAAGAATCAGAGAGACAGGTGGCATGCAAGCTGATAAGTCTTTATATTCCAGGGACATGCTATGTGGGAATATGCTTAACTTGTAAAGAACAGTGAGTTTTTCAAACCATTTTTGAGTTCACTCTCTTAAAACTGCACATAATCACAAAACATTTCTGAGATGCAAAGGGAGACCGTGGTCAGCAAAGAAACAAAACGGCAACTATAAGTTCACATCTGCAAATGGCACAACATAGATGAGCATGTGCAGTATGACAAATGCATTGCCATAGTATCAGCCACAAGAAATGTTAAGCCGTACCTTGAAATGCTGTTGAACAGAACTTACCCTTGGGGGGGCCACGTATCAGGGGAGGGCTGTGCTGGGAGTGGAAGGAGAGGACAAAATTTCATGGAAGGAAAGAAAGGAGGAAGAAATGGCCAGGTGGTCAACTTCAGTTGGGTATTTGCTGTGGCTAAATGAAGAGTATTGTCTGCTGTGCTATTGCAAGAGAACTGGGAGGCTAAGTTGCCTGAATTCAACTCCTGCAACTATGAGCACTCTTATAAAAGAGATTCATTTCTCTCAAGTAAATGGACCATAGTGAGTATTTATGGTCCTTTTCATTTAACTTTGTTTTGCAACAACTTTGAGCAGTGTGCTTATGAATTAAGCACCAGCCTTTCCCCAGATGGGAAAAGTGATTTTTAAATGATGTGACTTATTAGAGGTGGGTTATACAGACAAGTCACACAGTGAGATAATAGCACAGCCAGAAAAAGACATGTATAGGTCTTCTGGGACCAGCTTGGTAGGGATGAGTTTGTAGAGGAACAGCAGCTGACTAAAACTGAACCCAAGGGGGACAGACACCATCCTGACTAGTAAGTGAAACACTAGCCTACCGTCATCATTACTTGTCTAAGTATGGACCTGAAAGACAGTCAATTTATTTTACACTTAAAAGTGCTCCAGGATTACTCCCTGATCCTCAATTTGGCATAGTTTTTCAGTTTACAGGAACATTTTCAACCACCTCCAGCTGAGGACAGTCCTCAATCTGAAGGGGATTGACCTGCTCATAGCTAGGTGTGCTTTTTGTCACCTCCCAGAGTATCTAAATCATCACTGCAAAGTCTGAGACCAAGAAGTCCATCCAAGAATACACCTGTACAGGGGACAGACTGTTTCTCAAGGCTGGCATAGGCATTTAGAGTATCCAAACAATACCTTAAATCTCACAACTGAATTTCCTATATGAGATTCATTTGAATGTACATTCAAAAAACACACACAAACCATAGCAAAGGGAAAAAAATAACAAAATTATCTTAACACCTTAAAAATCTCAACAAGTTTCTAGAGAAAGAGAATCATGCCTCACACAGGCTTACTGCTTCTCAGGAAAACACTGAAAGTCTACAATGATGAAGAGTGTATAAAAATGCACAGGCTGAAGAGAATAGGATTAGGTCACATAATCTTGAACCCAACTAGTTTTCTCTTCTGACTCATTATGCCTGCCAACATTGTGCAATATTTCTTTGTAAGTGCATATTCCCAACAATTATATAGAAAATACCTATTTTAAAAGTGCCTGTATTTTTTCATGTGGAACTACTGCAGTACCTATATCCATATCTGTATTTTAAAAAATATAAGGGGAAAAAAGGAATTTTTCATTTTAAGAACCCTACAAGCTTTAGCAGCACATTTTTAAGAAGTTCTGTTTTCTTCTGGAGAGCAGCTAAGAGGAGAAAGGCTGATCTATGCACTAAATCTTGTTTCCTGTCCTCTGCTACTGTACATTAGCTGCTATGCCTTTTAAACTTTTGTTGCATCTTGTAGGCAACACAAGGCCAATAAAACTGCTTTTATGCAACATGTGTAGTTCTACTACTATTCTTCTTCCAATCAAAAAATATATTCTTACTGCAAGCTCCCTTTCCATTTTCAGTAAATAGTTACATACATTTTTGGAATGGTGCTGGTGCTTTGACTGTAGTATGTTGCTTTTTTTAAATTGGTTAGAAAGCAAGCAGTAAAGTGTAATCACAGAAGCGTAATAGGGATGGACAAAGCCTGTGCAAACTAAAATCATGCTTTAGACATATTTATGTAAATGATACTCAAATAGAAAGAAACTCTTTGATGCAGATAAAATATCTACCAACATATTAATGCCAATATGTGCATTTCATTAAAGCCAAGTTTTAAAATATGTAAACTATTAGAAGCTTTTATGTTATTGGATCTGCTTGAAAAAGTAATATGTTCAATTGTTGAAAATTCAGTGGTTTTCTTTTCTGGGGCTGTTCTGCAGGTAATAAAGATGTTCAGAAACAAACAAAAAAAAACCCTACACCTCTAGCACGGGGTTATTTCAGAGAAAGGCCATTTCTCCCAGGTGGAATTAGATTGTGTGGCCAAGAAAGCCAAAATGAACGAGCAACTTATAACTAGTCTTAAAATTTATACAACATAAATAGAGCTGTACTACAGGGAGCTTGTCCTGTCTGTGGCAGCAGAAAGAGCTTAAAGTATACTCTCATAGTTCAATACTTTTATCTCTTCCTCACTGTACGACGCTTCTTGGCAACTCCACAGTTGAGTGCGTTTCACACGCTGCAGAACATAAGAATGGAGGAAAAAAGATACATCACACAAAAGAAAAGTCAGATGGCAGCTGTGGCAACTTAGGGCAAGGAAAGAAAATTATATGAAAATCTGAGGCAAGCAAACTCACAGGTAGGGAAGAAGCATGGAGAAAAGAGTAGAATATGAACTAAATGCAAAGAGGCAATGGAGAGAATAACTGCATCTCTGTTGATGTGTGCAAGTAACAAAGAATTTGCAATCAGAGAGGCACAAGGTGGAAGACCACAGACAAAGCTGTAGGAATAAAGAAGCACATAGGAATGGATAAGAATGCAGCATGGGAGGATGCTGCCACACTTCAGCATCGGTTCATGACTATGCAAAGCAGGAAATGATGAAACAAAACAGTTCTAGTCTCACACCAACCACAGCAGAAACCTCTACATTCTTTAGCCCAGTGCTGCTTTCCTTGTATAGACACTACAGAAGTGTCTGAAACCAGGACAAAAAGATAGACAGCTTTCCTAGTGTTGGAAAGCTTAGTATCTTGGGGAACCACAACTGGCATTCCACTGGTGGAGCACCACAGCATTCATAAAGGACAGCCAGACACAGCAGAGCCCTAACTGGTTGCTCCAACAAACTTGCTACTAGCATTTTTAACTTAGCATAGGGGTGACAAATCTTCTACACCTACTATCTCACTGCCCAGGTGTGATTCTGGACTTTTACCTATCTGGGCTCAGATGTCCTGCTTTGAAAGCTTGTTTGTAATTACACACAGGAGATTCTTTATATTGCTTGGAACATGACTTAAAGAATTTTAGTAAACATGCTGGACACCTATTTGGCAACTATTCCTTTTCCTTACTCTTCCAAGCATAATTTAATTCTCAAAAGCAGCATGCAAAGTATGTTCCTGAGAAACACTCCTAATAAGACTAGCCAACGCCAACGTTTTCCTAATGCTGCTCTTTGCCTTCTAGCAGCTTCCTGTAAGTTCAGGGTAGAAGAAGCCCGTATACTACCTACTGCTGGCTCACAAATTTGTTCTTCTCAATTAATTGCATTCCCCAGTATTACTACTTCACACAAGTGATAATCCTGTGTCTTGCAAAGACTGCATATTTTGTCTGTGAGATTATTCATTTCTTATCAGTTCCATGTAGAGAGCACTTTTATCAGTCACCTTGCAGCGGGATAAAATATCTTGTTGGCAGCTGATCTAGTGAAAGAATTAGAAGAACCACCTCAAAGTGGCAGGTTACTCTCAAGTTTGATCAGCCAACACAAATAATACAGACCCAGCTGACTTTCTGCAAGCTTGTGGCTCCATGAAACATATGAAGCAAAAAATACAATTCCTTTGAGGAAGAAGACAGGTAAGAGAATATTGGAGATTATAAAATCATGCACCCCCTTCTTGGAAAAAGATTTTCATTACTTTTGTGTTGCTAGTGATATTTCTCACTTTTCTAGAAACCTTTTATAGGTCCATACAAGGATAAAATTAAAACTTCAGAGTAGATTACATCAAGTTCAGCTACTAAATGAAGGTACTTGGTAACTAAGAGTTACACTGGCATCACAAAATAAAACTACATTGCTTAAATTTACTTCTGTCAGGATAGGTTTTGTTTAATCTACAGTCCACAATAATGCAGTGAACGGACAGGCCTGAGAAGAGGTTAAAGTCATTTGCTCATCAGAACTCATTTAATAAAAAGTAAATTGTAATGGTAGCTGGAGGGAAAAATCAAATACAAGAAATGAATTCAGGCTGCACGATCGAAGCTGCAGTTTCATTGATTAACGTCTGCTGAAATAAACTGCTGGACTGTAGACTTTCTCATTTATTGTCTTCCCCATGTTTTGGTTGCTACGATATCCTTCTAAAGCTATGTGGCAATTACTCATCTGAGAATTGTAGGCAGGCAAAGGAAACAAAAAGCAAAAAATCCTAATTAAAAAAGGATGATTAACAAATAACCAGATCAAATTAGCCTTGTGCCTTTACTGAAAAGCTCTCAGAAAAACCTTTGCACCCATCAACAGTAAAATTCTTAATCTTCCCCATTAACAGACAAATTTCCCTGTCCCCTGCTTAGACAGGGCTAAGTATTTTCAGCAGATACAGTGTCTGGGAAGTATTAAATAAAGCAGAGGTGGAGTCACATTTTGCACAGATGGGCTCAGAAGCAATGGAAAACTCAGGGCTGTTATTTTACAGTACTAGAGCACAGACATTCCTACAAGTTTATGAAAAGGGGCACAATTTTCCCTTTCTCCTACTCTCCATTCAGTGCCATCCCTACTGCCATTAAACATCATTCCAACCAGCTCTGACCAGTACATCCCAAACCCTCGGCGCACCCACCAACCTTCCCAGAAGCAGCATGCTCTGATCCACCCTGCCAACTAGCCGGCTCCAGGGAAGCTAGCCTGCAGGACACCAGGCTCCCAGCTCAAACTGGTGCTGGCAACAGAAAGAGGCAAACCCCCCTCCCTTGTGCGGTATTTGTGCACTAAGCCCTAGTCAGCTACACCCACATTAACGGCTGTCAGCTGAGGGCACAGGCTGAAGTCATGACATCATTTAGGCTCTAGGAAGTTTATTCCCATTGATGATGTGAGAGGAGAAGACCCAGTTTACTGCAAATCCCTTATTAGCTTTGCAGTGTGTTTAGGTGAAAGAAAAAAAAAATTACTTGTGAACAGAGCACTGGAAATCACTGAAAAATCAAACCTTTCGGAGCTATCATTTCAGCAACACTTCTCCAATAAAACATTTTTCTAAAGCCAGTGAATGACTTCAGAAGGATTCTTAAGTAATTTAGGAGACTTCCCGCCCAGATGCAACATAGCTTGGAGCCTCGTTTGTGTAGCCTCGCTCCCAAACAGGAGATTGCTTTCTTAAACAATTTCCTAAGATTGTTTAAGAAAAAATTGAATGTTTTGGAGGCTAAATTTGAGCCCTGATTTGATATATATGTAATTTCCTTTAAGTATTATTTACTTCCTAGGGTTCAAAGAAAGTCCTATAGTCTCCAGTGCACTATATTGCCATGATCTTTTATATAACTGTATCAGACTTTGCTCTTTAGAAACAATGAGTAGTTATGTTCTAAAATAAACATAATTATAAAAATTTACTGCGTTCAGTCATCTGAATATTTGGGGGGGTGTGTCCTATTGCTTCTAAAAAATTTTCAGGAAAAATTTGCTATGAAAGCTCATTATTTAACACTCTAAATTATTGAACAATATTTCCCTTACATTTTAACAATTTGCATTTAGCTGTTGTGTTGGAAAAGTCACCAGATTGTTGTGGAATCAATCCTTATTTGAAAGAGTTATCAACATCATTTTGGAAATTAAAACCTCTAAAATATAGATGCTGAGTCACAGCACAGATGCCCCGAGGTTTTCAGTTAGCAGCTGTAGCATTTGGAGAAGAGCAATGCGTTCACTATCCAAAAACACAGCATCAGCCATTTGCTGGGCACTCTTTTCCTCTATCTGAACAAAAAAGTGTTTTTACTAACACAGTAGAAAATGACGTGTAGTTGACCCACGCCATACCAATGCACTCACAAAAGCAAAACTAGAACTTTTCAGTCATGAGATCTAGACTTACAAAAATACCTGTATTTTCATTTGGCCACTGAACATATGTATGTAAATGCACATATATATATGCACATATATGCACGTGTGTATATGTGTTTGCACAGCAAGGTGCCGTAAGAAGTGAAAACAGCTCACTGATCTCTTCCCCAGGATGTAATATTATTTGTGCTTTCGTTGAGACCATCTGAGGATAGAAGTGAAGTAAGGTCTGCAAGGAAGGTTTTATTGGAACAGGTGATGTGGTTGGGAGAAAAAAATGAGACTCGTATAAAAACTTGTCTTCAGTTTTTGTATTGGAGCAATAACCTTCAAGCAAAACATGCATAAGACAAATTGTTCACATTCAACTAAGGTGTTTAAAAAATTCAGGAAAAGAGATGTTCTGTATTCACAGAAGGGCCTGAAACAAGATGATCAGGAATTTAGTCCAACAGGACAGGGTAGAGAGACAGGAAATTGTTGCCTCTGGAATACAAGAAATTAATAGAAATCAAAATTATAATGTGCAATAAAACCTCTGCTGAGTCCCTGGTTTTAGTGTCCAATAGATGTGAGTTATTCTCTTAACATAGCCTTTTGAAGCTATTTTACAGACCTTCCCTAAGGATTTGTAAGAGAGCCTGGAAATGGAGTGGCTGTCTTGGGAAAAATATGATTTTCATATTTTTTCACCAGTTGACTGTGTGAATTCATTTTAATGCCCAGGGATTCTTTTCATTCACAGTTTCCCCGAGGACATTTGGTGCACTGGATGAAATATATTGCACTGTGAGATAGATGGAGAGAGCGAGAGAGAATTCCATGAATTTTGATAGTTGTGTTGTGAGAACCATTTCTTACAGCGGAGGTGGAAGCATGTTTGCAAATTTTACGCTTGTTGGTCTGTATGAGCTGGCTTCTTTTGGTATGTGGTGGTCCTCGGCAAGTTTGCTTCTGATGATGAGTTTAGCAAGCCTATAATGCATTTGAAAGCTATGAAGAGAAACTATGGGAAAATATCATTCAAGGTATGGTGCTTCTTCCGTAGGCGATTCTGGAGGAGTTTTCTTGGGTAAATATCATTTTTTGTCATGAAGCTAATAACATGAATTTCCTCACGGTAAACGTGGTGGTGTCAGTGAGGCTACAGATCAATGCATTCTCAAAACAGCAACCACTCCCAAACGACAGCAAGAGGCTATGCTTTTGGTTCAATGGCACATTGTAATTTTCTCCCCATCTGCTCCACATTCATTTTCCACCGGCAACCTGAATTTCGTATCACATTTTTTGATGTCCTGATCACCTTGTTTTAGTCCCTCCTGTGAATATTGACCATCTGTTTTCCTGTATTCTCTAACTATGTGTGTCTATAACCTGTAGGACCCTTGAGAAGATCAAATACATTAATCTACAGACCTTGCCTAAGTATTTAACTGCAACATTTTCATGTTCTGAGAGTCACAGGACGTTAATTCAGTACCCTTGGTAACTGAAGATTCACATGAAAATAACTCAAATTGGCACACGTTGATTGCTGGATTCTCAGTGTGTTCAGACAGATTTTAACCGCAGTAATAATACTTTCCAAACGAAGACCTCAGTCCTGCTGTCATCCACGGGTCACATGGGTGTGAATATATGCTCACTGAAAGATGCAGTGGGAGACTGCAAAAGAGAATGTAGTGCACATATCTGCAGGATTACAGCCCCTTTAGAGAGAACAACAGTGAACTTGAGTGACTGGAAGACAAAGGACGGAGACAGACAACAGCAAAAAATACTGCCCACCATCACCCCCGTTGATGGAGGAGCAATAAGAAAGGAAGCTCGAAGGCCTGTAGGGACTTCAGAGGCTCATAAAGGATGCTTCTTCATAGGAAATTATTTCATAGGCTGGAAAAGGGCTTGAATGAACACAACTGAGACTTGAACTTCCACTGAAAACTTAAACAAGAAAGTTCTTCCTTCGTGACAGTGGCTTGGATGTAGCACTGAAGAAGTAACTTTAATATACATTAACTACAATATTATTGTTCAATCTATAAACCTTTTTTTAGACTAAAATCAAGGCACCCATACCAATTTACAACACTGAAATTTGAATCTCACTTTTGAATATGGTGATAATAGCGGGAATTTCACCACTGATTTTAATGGAGCTGGCATTTCACGAATAGGATGCAGTTTTATTCCCCATACTATTCATGAGAAAAAAGCCCTACTTTATTCAGTGTTACAGTGATGTAAGAAATGATATAAGAAAACAGTGACACTGAATAACAGTGGAATTTATATATATTGCTTCAGTTATATCTACACATTATAATGTGTTTTATAACAATTTGTTAGAGCAGCATCTGTTACGAATTTACTAAAACAATTTGAATACCCTTTTCAATGAGCTGAAGAATGAGCTCCACCTATTAATCATGAAATATGTATCAATGAATAATTTATAAATGGTACCTTTATTCAAAGTGCTGCCAATTAACTAAACAGTCACTGCATTCCTAATTGTATCAGTCACCTCTAAACTTTCAACCTTTATCATGATTTGAAACACAGAGGCAGAGAAAATGAATGAAAAGATTTTAGCATAACAGCTTCACACTGACTTTGGTATTCTCTGGCATCACTGACAGTTTCCTCAGGAAAAGCAATTCTGAAACCTTTAATGTGAAATATATATATATTCTTATTTCACAGCCCACAGCTTTTAAAAGACAATCATAACAGAACACTGTAAATACAGTAAAATAAAAATAGGTACTGTGTACCTCTACAAAAGAAGTAAAGCAAGGCTGACTTAGTAACTCTGCTACAAAAAAGACTATATCCTGTAGTTTGGTATTTCTACAAATTTCTTCTGCAACACAGGCAGAAAGCTGTAATTTTTTTTCCACGCCCATGCCCTCTCCTAATCCTCCAACTGCATAACAAACTGTGCAATTACACGCACTATTCTGTCTTCCAATCCCACTCACCATAGTGAGATGTCTGCTTCGAAACCAATGTAGAAAACAAAATATTCTACCAAATGTAGAAACATTCGTTCAGCAAGTAACAAATTCAGGAAAATTCTCTTTCCTACTTTATTCAATTAAAAAGACAAATAATTGTGATCGGCCACATTAATTCAAGATTAAAACTGCAACTGTAAATCACAAAGGGTAACATTTAATGGTGACATAACCAGAAGTCAAAATTATCTGCATACATTTTTAATGTAAACTGGTGTTATTTGCATGTCCAGAAAGAAGAATGGTAGCAAACAAAAAGGCAATCAGCCGTCTTGCCTTACAGCTTCATGTTGGTTTCCTTTTCCTTCTCCAGAAAAGCCCTCTGGCCTCTCAGCATGGCAGCTGAGCTAACGCTGAATTCCTGATGTGTAAGATGCAGCTGTGATATTTAGCTAATTGAAAAACATGCTTGAAAGTGCATTAGTAAATTTTGAAAAGATTGGGCTATCACAAGGTGTTACTCACACGATCCCGGAATTTAGCCCCCAACATACTCAGTTTTTTATTGGCAACACCACAAGTTTAATATTTATTTTATCCTCCAATTTTCATAATTATTTCATTTGGCGAACTCCTGTTATTACAAAATATTCACCAAATACGTGCAGTTCTATAACATTAATTTTGCAAGTGTATCTGTTGCAATTCCTTCAGCTCACATTAACGTACTTTAGGATGGTGTTACACTTTATTTCTCTCTACTCCTGTATAATGTGCATGGTTATCGTTTTGTGTAGACGCGAAACCATAACATATATGTGTATTTGTATGTGTTGTTGAATACACGCACAAATAAAAATACATATCCATATCAAAATAAAAAGAAACATGCATATCATACGCATACTTGGCGAAAGACAGTGGTGAGGCTTGGGATAAGGGGAATGCAATTGTGGCATGTATTATTGTTCTAACAATATGGAACAATTTTTTAAAAAAATAGCACACAGCCAACAGCAAAAGCACCCAAAGGAACATGAAATTCTTGAAAACATGAAGAGAAACCAAAACAGAGATGCATCTACTTCATCTTGTAACACAACTTCATTTTAAAAGAACGATATAAATGAGAAGTCAGTGAACATGTAGACTGGTAATTGGAAATCTGTATAATTACCCTAGTTACCAAGGGATTTTTCATCTATTTGTACTCAAAGACATTGTTTTTTAAAACCAAGGAAAAATTATAAGAAACTATTAGGGAGCACTTTAAGATAATATTTTTAAGTATGTAATAACAGTAAGGAACATCTCTGATTTTACGTCCTATAACACTGCCCAAACTGCTTCAATTAAATTTCCTGTAGTGCCTCCAAACTACAGAGGTAGCGCATTTTCATGGAGACTTTAGCTGCCTGTGTAGCATCCATGACATACAGCAATTTTAAGCAGTGGTGGGGATTTTGTCCACAGGCATTTTGTCTACAGGCATTTCGCCTTACAGGCATTACCACTGTATTACAGGAGTTACGATAATTGTTGACTCAAAGTCATTTTCTGACATCTGCTTTGTAACTTGGAATTTTAAAATAATTTCAATCATTTTCAATATAGATACAAGCAATGAGTGGAGGAAATTCTCTAAGAAAATTGTTTAAAAATCTTTCCGTGCATGCATTGGTACTTTAAATATCTTAAATTAACAGATGCCGGGACTCCAAGCATTTTTCCCTTACATCTTTAGTCATGCAAGAGAGGCAAGCCAAACAGGTTGAATCTCTACCAAACTAAAGTTAGTAACAGGCTGGAGGCTAAAATCATGTCCACTCTCCCTGTCAGCACACGGCTGATGTCTGCGCTAAACCGATGGCATATGAAAACAAAAAAATCTCATTTTCATTCTTAAAATCCATTTACCAGTCAAACTAGGTATACAGTTCACATGAGTAAAATCCTCACTAGCAGCAGTAAGGCTACATAGAGTTCACCCAGAAGAAGGTAGGAGATCTTGATGGAGATCCCCTTGAGGCAAGAGACTGAGCTTCCAGTGTTGATGCAGGATGCAATGGGCAGGTAATAGCACTATTTTAAAGCAAAACCTGATGCATACCACCAGAAAACACAGTAAGAAACAGTCTTGATGGAAGCAATCTCTAAAGACACAAACAGCGATGGAAATTCAAGATGACTTGATAAATCTTTTCTGATTTCTGAAAGGTCTGAGTATGTTGCCAAGGGGTTACGTACCTGCTAATACTTCTGCAATGGCTAAACTACTACCACCACCAGGACTATTTCCTTTTTGCAAGTACACTGCTTCTGTTCTTGTCCATTCCTCTTTCTTGCCTTTTACACTCTTCAATGTCATAGTCTGCTCATTTTAATTCCTCTTTTTTTTTTCCTCCCTACCATGTCCGTTCAGCTCTATCATACAAAGTACAACAATACGGAAACATGGCTTACAGAGCCACTCCTTTTCATCGATTTCCTTCCTTTCATCCTGTTTGTATTCCTTTGGACCTCTTTACTACCTTGAATTGCAGAAATTGATAAAATTAATGAAAAGTAGGGAATTAACAAAAAAGAGAAACACCGACACTTTTTTATTCATGAAAGTACTTCAGTGACTATTTTCCCTGAGATCCGTCAAGAATGCCACTTCACAAATCCCTGTCACTGAAGGATTAAGACACAGTTGATCCAGATGATGCTGAATATGATGCTGAAAACAAAAATGTGCAGAGTAAAACAACACTTCTCGTTCTGACAGATGGCACATTTTTTTCCTTTTTAGGATGATTTTTTTCTAAAATGTGTATATTTTTAGACTTCAGAAAATTAATAAACTAATAAAGAATGCATTTTAAAGTTATGTTTTTATGTAAAATAAAAAAATTTAAAGCAATTAACTTTTGCTTTTGTGATTGATATATTTTGTACAGCTACCCAGACGTCTCTTGGACTGTCTGCTCTTAGTCAGTAAGGACAATGACATCCTGAAGTTATCATTTCTCATTCAATTCACTGAATGTCATTCTTAGGTAGAAGGGAAATTAAGTGATTAAACAGGAAGGAGACTGAGCTGTCACTGGAAAATTAATATTTTCAAATTAACTGTAGACAAAGAATGCATAAAATGTAAGTTATGTCGATGAAAACAAGCAGTTTCTCCATACAAAATATGTAAATCAAGCCATTGATCTATCAGTTATTTTGACAGTCTAATGTCTCAGAAAAACTTGCTATGATTTCAAGCAACATCCGTGCAATGATGAATACATATGGTAGCAGATCAAGATGGTAATGCATAACTGAGTACTTTGAATGCTTAAAAAATACCTTTTTATCAGGTAATTTTTAATATAAACAGCTTCTAAATGCAAGAACTTTATCTGTCATTGTTAATTAAACCTGTACTTTGTCAACATACAATAATCCATTTATTATAGTAAAAGCCACTACATTTCAAACCACTCACAAATTACAAACCATGATTGCTAGGGTTATTTTATTTCCAAGTGCAAGCAGCAAAGCCACCTTAAGATTCAACAATGGTGAGATAATTCTGGAGTATAACCATAGCTCTATCTCACAGTCCATTGGCTTTAGTATTGGCAGCAGATAAGCTGTAATTTTTCATTTCCTAATTAGATTTAGCCTTTAATTTAACTATTCTATCATATTGGTGGGATAGAACAACCCTATTTGTTTGGTCCTTTTTTCCCTCATTGTTTTTACTAAATAGTGTATGACAAATGCAGTAAATGAAAGAAAAACCAGAAGCATATGAATATACAAAAAGAGCTAGGCACTTCCATGCTGGTCACGTAACTACCGAACTTTTAAGCACCTGACTTACAAAGTGTGACCTGTGGCATTTTAAGAGGTATCTTCTGGTAGCACACGTGGGGGAATTAGGCATTCTGGGATGGATTCACAATAGCCGACACGCTCAAACAGCTCATGGGCAATGCTGAAGCAACGAGAGTGCCATAAATCCCACCACCCCGTAAGGCTCGGGTGCCTCGCTCCGGGCTGCCAGCATCAGATGGGAATTCGGAGTACGGACATCCTCTGGGATTTAGGGAGCTGGCAGACGGGCTCCGCGTGCAGGAAGCTGATGCTCCACACGCCTCTGCTCCTCTCTTGGACGCTGCCATTCACAAAGCAGAGCCCTGTTGTCAGGCTGGGTGAATGCTTCAAGACCAGTTCAATAACGAGCCAAACAGATTAGTTTAAATCACCTTTAATGCTGGTTCAGCCTCACCCTGGATCGACAGGGTTTTTGGAGGCGGTAATCATTTACAGGGAAAACATAACGACACGAACGGCAGCGTAGTGGTTACTCCTTAAATTGCTACAGCCAAATACATCCCAGAATAATCCTCTGCTGGTACATTTATGCACCTAAATCACTCTTTTCAAAAAAGTGAGCGGGGGTCATTCCTATTAAGAAAAAAAGCATAATGGAAGGAAGCAAAATGAGTCACTTTTCCTTTATACACTATTGAGAAAACGAGGGCAATGTTCCACATCGTTCTCAGCATGACAGGGCTCAAACTCGCATCCTTTACCCGATTCTGTAACGCTCCCAACACCTGCTGCAGCCGCCAGCACGCTCTGTGTGGAAAACACCTCAGCGTTACCATTAACTGGAACTGGAGAGGAGCCGAATAATCTGCAGTCTGGGGGTTAGATCACCTATTTACAACAAGGAATAAAGAGGGAACTGGGTGCTGATCCCTCTGCTGGGACTGCTCATAAACGTCACGTGGAGGGTTTTATCCACTGGCAGTCTAAACCATACTTGGATTAAGAACTGGACCAATATCTCTGCTGACCCAGGCTCCTGCCACGGTGACTGAACTACAGGCATACTGTGTCTGTTCAGTCCAAGAACCTGGAGGGGTTTCTTCTGCAGAATGACAGAGATGTAACTGGAATGGACAATGCCCTCCATGCTAAACACCTAGGGCATTTTAATGGGAAATGAAAGGTTTGAATTTGATCTCCCTGAGGCTACAAAGAGCCCAGAGTTTCAGTTGTGCAAGCCTGGATAAGTTGCTCTATCTACTGAAATATTGTATAAATTTCAGAAGTCCTGATTCAGCCATTATATTCTGTGCGGGCATCACATCAACCACGCTTTAGCTGAATGGGACTGCTTAAGGATGTGTAGACAAAACATTACTTTTCCTGAGGATCCCGAAGAGCCGTGGCTTTGAGATTAATCTATGTCACGGAGAAAGCAGTACTTTAGGAACACAAGGACTTTACTGGAAAAATAAATATGAGTCCGTTTGTGCTGGGCAAGAGAAGTCCACTCTTAGGCACTTGGAGTCTTGCATTTCATAGAGTCACCGCTTCAGGTGATTGAACCCAATATTTAGTAACGAACAGCTCTAGTTGTGATGTTTTAACGTTTCCCATCTTCCCGGGAAAGTTCTGTAAATAGTTGTCAATGTCTGAGTTACAGTACTGTCATTAAGATAGGGAAAATCTTCCCTCAAGTCTAACGACTGAACAACCCCCTTTGGAGTTGTTTCTTAAATAAATCCCCCAAGTATTTGTAGTGTTCTGTCTTTAGGACAAAAATACATCTAAATTAAAATTACCCAAGAATCGGTAAACATATTTTGGGTTTTGTTAAATCAATGTCAGGACCTACTAATACAGGGTGAACAATTAAAAATTCTTGAAGAATTTGCCTTGGTACAAGAAAGAAAAAAATATTAAGTATTTTCCTGGGTTTTTAGAACTCTTCTAGCAAGAGGGCACTGACAGTGGAAGGTGCGCACACTGCAGCGCTGACTCACAGTCTTGGAAATCTGTGGGGGACATGTTTGGAAATGTGAAATGCAGATCTGAACACAAGATATATAATCTTCCACCCTGTACAGAGAGAAATGCGTCTCATAGTGACTTCTCAGTCATATTGTTATTTTTCCCTACTGTGCATTCGGGACAAGAATCTCATTCTCAAATCATTCTGGAATGTATTAGTCAATCAGAGACTTGGTACTTACGCCAAAAAAGCCAAGATACCACCTCTGAAGCTACTAGCAACAAATCTGTTAAATGTCCCTGACACACAGTCCCTTGGTTTCATATAAAACGTCAGCTTATATTAATTCTGAGATTTGCTAAAACTGAAAAACATGAGGAGTTTCTCCAGAGACTTCAAGACAGAGCGAATGACCCTTGCTACAGATAAGGAAATCTTTCTCCTACGTGAGCAAGTACCAGAAGGCTAATTAATCCTTAAGCATAATCATAAGTCACCCAACCAAAAAAGCAAGGTCGAACGACGAGTTTGTAAATAACTGAAAAATTGTATATGATTGTGTAATACACTGTCATTGCTCTATATTTTCTGTAGGAGGCTTTCCATTTTCTGATTGCAAAGGCACAGGTGAAGTGTCGAACAAATCATGAAGGCATGTGCCAACAGAAGCAGCTATATTCTTAAATCCGCATATTGCAAATGCAAACGCTTTTCATTTGTTAATTAGTGACATTTTCCCATTAAAGTTAGAGATCTTACATCTATTATTGTCACCAAAAAAAGAAAAAAGAATATAAAGGAAAAAAGAGGAAAAATAACAATACTTTGTGATTTAAAATGAAACATCATCACTACCATTAATTGCTCTCTGAATCTGAATTGGTAAAACCATAAGATTATCAACAAGACGTGATACAGGTAGAACAATAAAACCTAATTATTTCTCACAAAGCAGGCCATTCCATTTAAACTAGAGGAAAGCTAAGAGCAATAAAGCCTATGCCATTAACAATTAGTTGTCTGCACACATGATTAGACTCACAGAGATAAAGAAGCATCTGAATTTAATGATGAATCCCATATTTCCAGCCAGGCTCAATATTCTTTACTAATTATGTTGAAAGGCCTTGTGGTAAAAGTACTTAGACTACAAAATATGACGCTGTCTCCATAGATTCACTATTAGCACTTAACATTTAATATCAGGTGCTAAACTACATTGTGAATTAATATCGACATTTAGGGTTATTTCTTTTGTATAATTTAAAAAAAAAAAGTAATTCCGAAGACCTTGAGGACAGTGTTTTATAAGCTGTTTTCTCTTTAGAAACCCTTAAATATGAGCTGTATACATATGCTACCCTAAATTAAAATCCAGCAGAACATGTTACCAAATGAACTTGGGGCAAGAGAATCAAGTGCTTCAGGAGGATGAATTGAGTACCTGACATGGGCTAGCTCTTAACAAAACCACGAACAAGTAGGATTATACTCCATATACAAGATGATCAGAAAACAGAGAAAAATCATGTAATCTTTAAGTAAGTAACATTCTAATGACAACAAAAATGTTAAATATTGCGTTTATATGGAGTACTTGGAACTGGCCGCAGAAAAGTTATTTCCTGAACCTGCTATGGATATATATTCTCCGTTCTGTCATTTCATTTCAGTCTTAGAAAAGATGCAAAACAGGTCCTTTCTCTTAAAACAAAACAAAAACCCTCCATAACTGAATTACTAAGCTAATGAGAACTACAGGAGAGAAAAAACAGTTTTAGTCTGTGAAAAAAATATTTTTAATATCTAATTTACTATAATGAAAATGCTTATCACATGCACTGTGCCTTAAGGCTTTTCAATAAAATCAGTCATATATATTCCACAGATTATTATGCAGTTGCTAGTATAGATTTGCTTCCTGGCATAAAATGTATATCCCCGTACAGCACTCTGTGTCCGGTATTTCAAGTCTCTTGAGAAGTATGCAAACACCTACTCAGAAAAATGTTTTTAGCTTGATGTATGCATATACTACACACATATACACCCATGTATACGTAGCCCAATAAACTCTCTTTTCGTGTCTTCCCTGTTAAAGATGTTCAAACTCTCTGTCACTTGTGGATGGCTAGATCTGGTTTTAATTTGCAAAAGTCGGTAATTTTGCTCACAACTAACAGATCGTTTCACAGAATGCCACATGGGAGAGAAAACATGCACAGCACTGTTAAAATGGCGCATCCAAGGGCAGAATTATTTTTACCAACTTCACAAAACGTGATGCTTTCCAACTGCAAGTAAAACCAGAAACATGAACAATTTAATCAAAATGAATCACTGTGTTTTGGGAATATATGTGTCTCTGTACTCACCATACAAAATTGTTGCAGAGGCAAAGCAACAGATTTTGAGAATTCCAATTAGAAAAAAACTAATTTCAATGGTTAGATAAATTATGGTGACTCCTTGTTATTACAAATTAAGGTGTAAAGTTAGTCATGTGTGAACGACGAATTTGATTGACCCATCACTGATAGTACAATCCAACTATAAAATGCTGTGCCATTCCATGAAGCATCTGGTACTGACCACAACAAAAGACAGTGTGTTCTCTTCTGTAGGTCTTTTGGGCCCGCTCCTTAAGCACCATGGATGCACCTTTGAAAAGTTGTCTATAAATATAATAACTGGAGCTACTATGTACTATCAGCATAATGTGCATATACTGATACGTCCAATATGCATAAACAATAGCACCTCTGTGTTCTCCAAGAACATCATCTATTCAGCCACTTTAGAGTTCCTTCAAGGTTACAATCTACTTTATATTTCCATTGAGACAAGTATTTAAGGTTGTACTTTTTCTCAGAAACGCAATTAAAACCTGTATATGATTGCGGCATGTGCAGCCAACAGTGTATTTCAATCTGTAGGTTTTATGGACTTTCACATGACAGAAACGCTGTAAGAAGTATTGTAACCAAGCACAAGATTAATAGGTAATAGTAGGTAGCCTGGACTGATGCTGACAGAGCCTCCAAAACAGGATTCCTGTCATCAAACTCAACAGCCCCAGTAAGATTGGCGGGTCAAATCCTGGTGTAAACTCAGCATTACTAGGGGCAGTTTCCTGCCACTACGTGCAGGCAAATGAAGGCAGAAACAATTGCAATATTCCAATCTGACTCTCAAGGGGGTAATTCTAGAGCCTTGCTAATGGGGATTGCTGATTTCTACCAATGCAAGGCAGAAATCTCAGCTATATTAATTAAACTCGGTTTTAGTTCTTCCAAGTTGCAAAGCTAGATCTGCTGTTGCCTAAATGCTTTACTGAAATCTTCTTGTGAACATGTGTCAGCATAGAGCTCAAATGACATTCTTTGAGTGTTACTTGAAAAATTTTTATATTCCAGGGATTAATTTCAGCATACTATTGGAAAATGAATCAAATAAAGTGTAAAACATCTTCATCCCCTGCTTTCCACTGCCTTTTCCAATAGTATTGACCGATTGCCAGTGGGTGGAAGATTGCTTGGCTTCACAAAGGCCGTGATGCTTCCACGTCTGTCATCTAAGTGGTATCAGGGAAAGCACACTCTCCACGCAAATGCCCTCGTCTGATGCAAAAACCTTTGACTCGCAGGCCTTCGTGTAGACTGCTGCCAGATTGCCTTATTATCTGCTCTATGTTTTTTCAAACATTTACATGACAAGATGAGGCAGACAAACGGATCCTCATTCTGATGATATGAATCATTACTCATTGCCAGCAGCATATCCACTCAGCTCACATTCTGAAAGGCACATTAAACAAAATTTATGTTTTGTTACTGTACAGGCAAAATGGTAATCCTAGTTTATTTGCAATAATGCACTACCTTCGTCTCACTTACAAATCAGAAGTACCTTACAAAAGAAGCTGACGTACAATGATTTAAAATTGACAGAAGTAAAAGAAGAATCAAGTCAAATTTCTTTATTGTCCAAGTTGAAGGACATGAATGACAAATAATGCTCAATTCATTTACTATATTTCTTCCTCTTTCCTCTGGGTGTATTTAAATATTTTTCCACATCAACTGTGTCTTTGATTGTAGCTTTTAATAAACAGGAAATTCTTTATCACTATATAAAGTAAAATTACCTTTAACAGAATCTTTCCATTGATTATCTAGCATGCATTTGATTGAGAATTTGTTTTGCAACCCAAGCGTGTGATTGCTCGATTACAACGGTGAATTAAAACTTGGGCACGTACATCACCCATTTCTATTCTGCGTAAATATTATTCAGTAAAACAGAAATTGAAAATATGAATACATAAATTTTCCAATACGAGTCAAAATCATAATGAGCAAAGTCATAATGAGTCATTATCAGCTACAAGAAACTCACTGACTCGGCTCACTCACATACACGCCTGCACCCCCTTCGGAGCAAGGAATCTGAAGGGGGGCAACCCAAAGAGGAACTCAGGATCACTGATTTACACCAAGTTGTGCATCAAAACACTTTAAATAAAACCTAAGAGAAAATTCATTGCTCTCAACCTTCTCAGCACCTTCTATAGCCTCTGGTGTCCAAATTGTTTTCAGTCAGTTCAGCACATCTCTAGTGTATAATTTGTTTTATTCAGTGGAATTTCCTGTCATGTCTTGTCACATCAGTCCCAGAATGGCTCACTGCCTTTAAGAGATACAGAACAGTCTACGGTAAGGGGAAAATGTCAGAGAACACCACAGTCATAGCTCACTCAATGCAAAGGGAAACATTCATATGGAAAAACTATCTCTGAACTCCACAAAAATATACACTTCAAGAGATGGAGAGATTATTTCGTATTGTGATGAAAAATGAAATGTAGAGCAAGAGTTCTTCACATCAAAATAGAAAGCAAAAGGCATTTCATGTGTATCTCACATGGGAGAAATGGAGAAACATATAGTGTAAGTTTCTCAGACTCATATGTAATGCAGAAATTATAGTGCATGCAGGGATTTTAGCTTGCTTTTGGCTCAGCATAAGTGAAAAAGGTAGATTTCTAGTCAAGTTGTACTACTGTCATCTGCATTCCACCTTAACCCACTTCTTCTGGGGTATCTCACAGTTCAAGCTCATAGCATGTTCAATTTTGTTGAACCATAGTGAAATATTTTCTATTTCCTCAGAAATTATAGAATAATTTCCTAGTACAGAAAAAACTCAGTCTTCAGTCTGCAACAGCAACACCACCTAATAACTTGAGTTTATCTAGGTTAGGAACAGCAGCTTTATACCACAGAATTGATTGGGCGAAGGTCTGTGGACAGAAAATCAAATTGGATTATGATGTTTCCTTCTGATCTTTTACAGTATGAATCTGTGATTCAACTCTCAGCACACGATGTTTGGCTGAAAACCTTTTATATTTTTATTAACACTACTGGTCTATGTCTTCCCTTCTTGTTGGTAAAGCTCCTTTAGCAGCACTCTAATTTCACCAAGGAAACATGATGCACAGTTTTTCAGGAGTTACCTTAGCACTGAAGAAATACTTTTGAGGAGCCCATGCAACGCTGAGTTAAATACATCCGCACCGCTAATTCACGCTCAGTTCGGTAAGAGAGCATTCAGTCAATAATTTAGTGATACAAAATCTGATTAAATGTATGACATCAGACGCAGGCAGACAGGTTGTGAAAAACCTTATGATAAGTTTCGGTGATTATTTAGCGGACAGAAAAAAGTATTAGCCCCATGATACTCTGCATTCACACAGCATGGTGGAATAGGATCCAACACCAAAAAACAGTCGGACAAGGGAGGGGTGTGCACGGTCTGCGGGTGCACAGTGCGGGGTGCCCCTCCGTTCTGGTGAGACCTGGGCACAATGCTACGCACCAAAACCAGAAACAAGCTTACAGCAGACAAGGTGAGGCTAAGGTCAGGCTGATGAATATACAGGGGTTTATGTCACTGCGAGAGATATTAAGTGCCCAGAAGAGGAAAGCGAGGCATGGTCAGATTCCAGAGAGGTCGTAAAGGCAAAAACAGATGTTATTTGGCAAGTCTGACCACAGGAAAGACGAGAAAGATTTGAGCTCAACCCAAGGTTGCAAACAGTGTGATAAACATGCTAGAAAGTGCTGACCTCAGTGCTGTGTCAGATTCTTCCATTAGCTGAAATACAGCACTGGCATTAAAGTAGTCCCAATTTTCCCAATTAGAAGTCCAAGGCTGTAA
>NW_010552955.1:6137-10664 GCF_000687285.1 Phaethon lepturus | reverse complement strand
GTAGGGAAATTTTGTGATGTGATAAAGAATAACAAGTTCAGTCTCATAAAATCTTAGAGTTATTTAAAAAAAAAAATTCAAAAATGTTCTGGCAAACCAGAAGATGCAACACCTTGGGATTCTTATATAGGATTCAATTTCAAAACAGTTGTGCAGCTGGGTTAGGTTTTTATCAGGATCCATCTTACAAGGTACCGGTTAACCTCCTGTGGGCATTGAAACATACACTGAATCACCCAGAACATGACAAGGTCATTTGGCACTTTTCATAAGAGATCAAAAGAGGAGGGGGAAAAGCCGACACAAAGCAAGCTCCCTGCCTCCACCCCAGGCATCTGAAGACGGCTCTTCTTGGACACTGTCCCAAAGAAGGGCATATGCTGAGGGAGCTTGGAGCTCTGCAAGTGAGACACAGCAGGGCAGAATTATCCCAGATTTACATTTCTTTAATTCCCGCTCCAAAGCAAGGTGATGTAGAAATCCCACTGGGCACCACAAGGAGTGAGAGAGTGGGACAGAAGTCAGCATCATTTGCTTTAAAGAACAGGGACATTTTCTTGGGGGCATCCCCAGGTTAAAAAGCATCTCGTTAGAGGTTGCTTTTGAACCCAGGCAGCAACAGAGACAAGAGCAACCCTCCCGTGCTGGGACAGCTTGCTCATTCCATTTTGCTAGGATAATTGGTTTTGAGCTACTCTAATTGTAAAAAAAAAATCATATTCTCCGCTTCATTTTCATAAAGTGTCAGTAACTCACACCTGTCAGGTTCACTAGACCTGGGAATATGCTATGCTTGCATATTAAAAATATTGAGCGAGTGTGTCAACACAGTTTACTAATTTAGCCATTTCTGTCCTCGTATCTCTACAGAGCTCTTTTGGCTGCCTGCTGTAATTAGTAACTGTCAAGTGTGTCTCACTTTGTCTATATCTAGTGTCACAGTAACAGCAACTTATTTAAATTTATTCTCGATCAGAAAGATCACCAGAGAGCCCACACATTATCTTTTATTATGTGCATACTGAAAGCTGTTAGACTACCCTGCTCAGATAGAAAGATGACCCTTTGGATGCTCCAATAACGACGTCTGACACGATTGTAAAATCTGCTGGCACTGAACTGCACGATACACTATTCAGATGGCAACGCAATTTGGTATGTGACATTAATTCTTCATCATTATGTATCACCCTATAGATTCTTGGCATTTCATCCAAAACTTACCTTCAGAACATTAAAAAAGATGTATCTATAAAATACTAGGGTGTTCGACCTAATGAGAAAAGGCTGTCTTCATAACATTGTTTATATATTACTTCATTATTCATTTCTTCATAGGTACCTTATTAAAATTGGAAAACAGAAGCAGACAGACTATAAAAAAACTTCGCAACCATAGTTAGCATTTCATTTTTCTGTGCCAATTTCTTTAAAACACTGAAGCACTAGAGAATACGGTTTGTCAAAACTGACTACAACAAATCATTTTTATATTTAAAATTTCATCTCCCCTCTTTGCTTAAGGAATGAAACACTCAAAATACTTAGTGCAAAATAAGAAGACCTATTATTCAGAGTTATGACTTTCCGAGGTCTACTCTTCATTGCACATCATATGACCAACAGGACAGCTGCAGGAAATTGCATTAAGAAAATGAAGAATTGCAGTATAATATGGGTATCTGAAGAGTATGTTCCTTGCACACAGGTCTTTAAAGTCTAGCATCTACAGAGAGCTAATGGTCTGTGAGTAAATTAGTGCCATGAACATCTTTTACATCATATTACCCCAGGGAGACCTCAGACCTACTAACTTCAGCGCATGAAAGATGTATTAAATGCGTTCTGACCATTGACTGTCAGGTTTATACTTGTCAAAACTGCCTTAGACACCAAGAAATTATAGACAATGTTTTGATCCTGATGACGCTCATGCAGAAATTGCCTGTGCTTAATCTTCTTTTCTTTGAGAAATCCAACTCATAGCAGGAGCATCCACTGTCATCACTGAGAGAAAGAAAATAATTTTTTTTGTCTTTTATGTGCAATTAATTATTTGACTTTTTTTTCCCATATAGGGAAAAGAACTTTTTGCTGTCAGTGTATTGACTACCATATGCCAAGTACTTTATCACATGTTTATTCTTTTTTCTGGACTGTGCTCTATTTTCCAATGTGTGGTAGCTCGTGAAGAATTACTGGGATGTAGTAGATTTTCCATTAAATTTTCTGGTAAAAATAATTTTATAGTGTATGTATTGTATCTTCTGTTTCTGAACCATCTGCTTCTCAGCTAGTGGGAAAGTAAATGGCAATGCATGGCTGGGAGAATAAAATAAGACGAGGCTATGAGGAGTGAAGAAACTGAGAGAAAGGAAACAGGTAGCGCATTGTCAAAAGAGAAGGAATAATGTCAGGTTCCTTTTATTTTCAGCAACCGATGGGAAGCAACACGTGCATGCAGTAGAAAAGCTAAACACGTTTAAATGTAATTTTGTAAGGTTGAGTATTAAACCGCTGCTGAAAGTGAAGTGTTCTGTAATAAAATGTGTGCCTTTTATCTCCCTTGCATCATGTTGAGAAAAAAGCAAAAAAACCCCTAACCAAACAAAAAAACACGCCTATGGTGGTACAAATACTATAAAATGCCTTACGGAGACGGCAGCTGTGAGCACAGCACGCTCAACCTGTCTGAGAAACCTGGGCTTGAAAGTAACCCCAGGTTTCAGTCTCAGCCTGCACGTCACAGCCTGGAGGATGACAGCGGCGGTGCCTCCGCTGGCGGGTGATCGGGTGATGGCAGACGCCGTGCGGCACGGCGCGTACACGCAGCCCTTCAGGACCGCACGCCAGTGCTCAGCCTCTGCAGTACAGTGGCAGCTTATGAGAGGTGATGGAGGTGAGACTCGAGAGAGAAAAAAACTGGCCACTTACAACAAGAAGAGAAGTAGAAGGATCTGATCTCTGCAAGGCATGGGGAACGCCAACTGGAAGCATCTCTGACTTGAAGTCACCAAAAGTACCTCCTTTTTTTAGGGTCAGACGGGATAGGTTTAAACCATACCTGAAAATCCCTTGCGGAAACGCACCCGCGTCCTCTGGGTAAAGTAAACACGAGTGCATTGCTTGACAAAATATCTGGTCACTGCTTCGGGTTACCAGAGCTTTTGGCTTACTGAGTAAGTTCAGAAAGAAACACTGCTACCTTGATGTGTCCCAGTTTACCGCTGATATTCAGGGATGTATCCTGGGATTGTTCATCGTCTCTTCGCTGCAGCTGCCAATAGAGTCATTAACTAACACCAATTTCAGCTGCAGAGGTGCATAAATGCAGAGCATAAACCAATGAAAACAGGACAAAGATGACCTTCCACTTATTTCACAGACCATCAGAAACTCCTAGATTAGTCATCAGAGTGAATATAACTTGTGAACTCGGATTCCAAATCTGCAGCTTTCTCCCTGTCCCAAGAGTAATTCTTCTGTTTATGAAACCACTAAGCCTGCTAGAAGTATTGATTAAAGGTTGAGACTCAAATGTTCTTTACTATGGTACCAAGGTAACAGCCCTGAAGTTCATTACTGGTTTTAGGAAATAGCTTATTTCATAGAAAAATTGTGGGAAAGTGTCAATTAATATTCATCAAGACATCAATCTTCTTCCATTCTCTTTGTAAAGCTGGAACACCAACCACGAAGTCTCTATGTTACCTTGCCAAAAGCAAAAAATTGTGTCTTTTCATCTATTTCCTAGCATGTGAAGTGCTATTTAGTATACAAAACACTTCCTCGGAACTCTGTCATCTTTAAGAATGAAAAATTTATACGACTTTGTATAACTTTATCTGATGATAGCTAGGTTCATCGCATTGATCAAATTTGGTAGGAAAAAAACACAGCCCTAACTGAAATAGTTAAACCAACATAACAATTGTGTTTAGACAAAGCACCTAAACGCTTTCTGAACAGGGCATTACAGTCATGTTATTCAATAGTTATGGATCATTTTGTACCTGTGATGTGTTTAACAAATACCGTCCTTCAGGTGTCCTAATGCAGGACGTTATCCAAGTGAACATCAAAGCAGAGAAATTCCCATATGACTTGCTTAATTTTACCAAGATGAGCAGAATTAACCTGGAAGAGTGGTAACTACTTGCTTAAACTCAAATAATTTAAGGCTTCAGCTACCTGAGCACATTTTGCAGCCTTTTACAAAAAGGAAATAAGAAACACCAAAAGCAAATAAATCGTAGATCAGTTTTTTTTCTTTGGCTGTGGAAGTAAAATAATTCTGCAGCTTTGCTTACCTAGTATTGTCTTAGAAAGCATTAAGCAGAGGTAGTTGAAATCCTCGCCAAGAAACTTGCTGTGAAAGAAGATTTCCCTTATATTTTCAGAGCCCCATGCAAAGCCAAAGAAAAGGAGACAAGTAGCAGGTGAGGACAGAAGTGATAAATTAAGGTTCCCTTATTCCAGCCGCTGTGCTTCCCTGCCAATGCCACTGGGTGCAATGGTCCCAGATAC
>NW_010552955.1:0-6106 GCF_000687285.1 Phaethon lepturus | reverse complement strand
GCAGGAATGTAAGAAAAGGGAACTGTACCAAAGAGCGAGGAACAGCCAAGCAATCCATTTCTCCACCTCACAGCTCCACACTCTGCCAGTTCATTTGCTTTTGGGATGCTGCTTCAGCTATTACAGTGCCACTGAATTTAAAAAAAAAAATAGAGAGAAAAGGAACAGGTGCCGATCTTCCTCCTTTTCTGCGAGGAAACGTGACACAGCAGAGTCTCACGTTACAGCTTTTCTCTTCACGTTAAGGTCTTCTGACATTTAAAATAGCAGCCATAATGATTAACATCTCTCCTTAAAGCCAGAAGCTAAAATCCGCCAGTCTGCCACACACAGTGACACCTTTAAACACTCGCACACTTCAGCAGTTACTAATTTTCCAATCCAGTACCTGGATATGACATTTTGACAAGTTTGCAAAGGATTTGCTAAACTACTTATTACTTCAACGTATAAAAAGCATGCTTTTTTGCAATACTTCTCAAAAATAACTTCTGAATAAATTTTATGTGTGATTTTCTAAAGTAGCTTTCCCACTGCTCTGCTTTCAAGTGCCAAAGGAGCCTAATGGTACTTGCAGCATTCAGGCAACTTAGAACGTCGGATTACTTCAGCATTATTTTAAGTAAAAGCAAACTATTTTCTATCCAAGTTCTTTTAAGCAATACAGTCATTAGGCAAATGGGTGGATCAAGAATTTGCAATGGCATTTACAGCGATTTAAAGTGGATACCGTTGGAGCCATCCAGTGCTTCATGCAAAACACAAATATGGCCTGAAGCTGCTTTGTATGCGGTAGACGACTCCCTCACAACCACCGTCATAAAAAAAGCAATGCCATGGGTGTCTTAATAAAAAGGTAAAGACACGATAATGCAAATATCCTTGGAGGTGAATGGAGTTGGGATGGAGTGAAGGCTGTGTGAGGAAGTGTTGCTGGGTTTTTGCATGCAGGTTCAGGGAGAAAGCGAGAAGCTCAATCCAATACTATTGGCAACTACTAAATTAGTTATAGAAAACAGGTTCTAATCCAATTAACACAGAGCTGCTGTAGAGTGCCTATATTATTCTTTTCCCCTGTAGTTCTCCTAGGTCAAGTGATTGTTTTCCCATCATCAGAATAACAAGACATTATTCTATGGATCTGATACATTCCTCTGAAGAATCTAAGCTTTTTATTTTCCTGACAGTAAACTGGGTCACATGTTAGCTCTGGTACAAACTACAGCCTGATTTAATAAGACAACAATGAAAACTAGAATCACTCACAGTGGGGTAGCATTCAGTACGTATTGTTAGCTAAAATGTTGGCAGTATAATCATTATGTCACGCTAAGATAGACTCAACGCTGCACAAACATCACATTTCCCCAGCAGAGTTTACAAAGTATTTGAACTTGCAAAGAGGTAGGAGAAATGGAATTAAAAACAACCTTCCAGAAGTCATGCAGTGGATCAAAAGCACTGGGAAACGGGAATGGTACTCAGATTTAAGCTCAACTCAGAGGCCCGCTTATTGACTGAGCGTCCTTATTTGAACCACAGGTCTGGTCTGCGTGTACCACTGTTCACCTGGCAACAACACAATGTTCCACAGGCGAATTGTTGTCTCAGATGCATTCAAATGGATCTTAAATCACTCCAGAGTGATCCCAGAAGAATTCAGACCTTACAGTTTTAGGAAGGGAGCATCATCCTAGTCCAGCTCCACATGGGTCTCCGCCTAGGAGTCACAGGCTACACTTTTTGGAATACAACGGTACTCACGACCTGCCAGAAATCAAAGATGCCACATACTACAAGCTTTTTTCCCTGGGAAAAGAAAAACAATCCTCATATGATGGACGCTATAGTATATAGGTCTTGGAAAACTGGTTGTAACAAAAAGATGCTGGTGACAGAGGACATTTTTAGCAGATACATGGCCTACTATTTTGAACTTTATGAAAAGATGTTTATTCATATATACCAGTATATGTTTTATATGTATTACCTGTTATTAGTGATGTCTTTTCAATTATAGATATTTTTAGTTTGAGAAATGGATCAAGCTGGTATGTGGGGGTAGGAGTTTGGAGCCAGGTCCCATTTCCTGTCAACACTCAGAATCTGTACAAGACCAGGATCTGAGCTGGCATCGGATGTGTTGTGGATTTGACTTCTTCTCAAGTGTGTACCAAAACACATTCAGCTATTACCATTCATAGCTGTAATTTAAGACTCCAAATTAATTTAAAAGTTTCTTCCTCTCTTTTCCTATCTGTCAAACAAATGAGTTGGGTTCTTCCAGTAAGATATACCAATATGTTAAATGTGATAATCATAATATAAAGTGCAAGGCATATAAAAATTGCATTATGGTTGTGGAAACACTGCATTTATAAATTGTACAGTGGTAATTCTGTTTTATACATTACCTTTTAGGAGGCCTTTCAATTAAAAATCGATTTTTTTAAACAACACATCACATTTTTTAAACTGCATTTTTCCTTTATAGAGTTACGCTTGTTTCAATGCACTGCATTGGATGCCAGGCTTAGCCCGTACAGCAGCTATGAAGCAGCTACACAATCAAGAGAGAAAGGTATTAGATTTTGAAAGTACAAAGATATCATTATGGAATTATTTTTATAACATGACTGATCTATTAAACACGTCCCACAGCTGGATGGGATATTCATAGCAGACAGAGATGATCCAAGTGTCATTGAATGGAGATGTCCCATCCCAATCCTGACGCAAGTTGTTTTTGAAAGAAATAATCCATGTAGTGCCAAGGAAGTTACTGGGTCTGTGCCTGCACTCTTCCACTCTGTATCTTGGCATTTTTAATAGAAGTTTATTGATTTTTATATAGTTATGAGATCAGACATATATAGGCTTTTTATAATATTGAGTACAATTATTTTGAAAAATCTCCAAGACTCTTCCAAAAGACTTCAAGGATTGCAAGAAACAAGTAAAATAAGAGATATTTGGGGTCTAAACATGCTCACCATTAGCAAGAAGAGGAGATTGTTGCTTTATTTGTTTTAAACCAATTCTAACACCATTTTCACTGCAGGCTCAGACTGTATCACTCTCCGTGACGCTCCCGGGTGCCATCTGGTGTTTTATTTTTACATTGCAAATTCTTGTCCTGGGAATATTCTCCGCAGACCTATTTTATCGTTGTATTCAGTTAAACGTGGGGGGGGAAATCACAGAACAACAGTTGTAAACTGTTGCTTTAGCCTAGGCAAAATGAAACTTGGAGTCTTTCCAGTACCGATTCCTGGACATTGCAAATACATGTAACAGTACGTGCTGTACCTTCTGTAATATAAAAAAATCAGAGACGACCTTGTTAATTTTGGGCCAAGATTTAACCCTGTCCTACTTGAATCTTTTAAAATGTGACTTAAAAGACAAATAAAGAGTCTGATATCGTTAAACATAATTCCAGTCCCTGACATTCTCCTACTATACTTCAAACAAGGCTTTTGTTGTGTCTTTTGTTCGTTTAAAGCTTTGCTGTCTAGCTGGAAGGCCAAGCTACACGTAGGGTTTGGCAGGCACATTATAGTGCTCCAGACAGAAGAACAGAAGTGATTTCACTTTTCCCCTATAGATAAATAGATAAATGCTCCTGTTATTTCTGTACTTTCCTTTAAAAGTGAAATTGTTCTAAAAATAAAGGTCAGATGTGGCAGGTAGGATTATATTTAGACAGACTGCATTAAGCCTGATATCACAGTTTCCTTTTACGCCGAAGTCAGTGAGAATTTTGTGCATTTAAAGACTACAAAATTGGACCTTTTCTTACAGCCTTACTATGAGCTTCCTTCTCACCCCGCTGAATAAGTTACTCGGTGGAATAGTTCCATCGACTGTGATGAAGCCATTCCAACGCGGTGCTAAAAGAGCGGCCGCGTCAACCTGAAATGTCTCCGGAGGATCCTGATTGCCGCACAGGAGGGGACCGCGATACGGGAGGAAAAATTCTCACCAGTTTCCCATCACTGCTTTCTCTATGTCACTGCTTCGAGGGCAGAGCGAACGGAAGGTTCAGCGCCAGGCCCCACATCTCAAGAAACACGGGGATCCTGAGATGCATCAGCTGCTGAGATGGGAACATCCCGCACCTTGTCGGACACTGCAGGCTACCCAGGACACGTGCAGAGACTGGCAGAGGACACGGGACCTCGGGGAGATCTGCGTCCCTCTGGAGAGCAGCCCGGGGGTAGGCAGAACAGCCCAAATCTCCAGGGGTGACAGGAGGTACCCCGAACATCCGTTCCGTTTCCCTGACGAACACTCATGCGCCGTTTTCATCTTGCGCAGCACACGCAGTGATAGGCCATTAAATGGGCACAGATTTACACACTAGAGTAAGACACAACAGCCTGCGTTTGCGTGTATATTTTTTCCAGCTAATACCATCTTGATCTTTGTTTTGTTCGTGAACATGTATGTGATTTATCATAATCTGGCCTCAGGATCGCAGAAAATTTGTATCTTAAGTAAAAGGAAAAAAAAAAAAAGAGAAACTAAACTGTTCTGTGACAGACGATAAGCAAAGCACGGACAAGGGAAATGAGTGCTGGCTACACTATGTTTAAATCCCAAGGGCAGAAAGTGAGTGCAAGACCTCACTCGGCTACTGACACACACAGTAATTTCTAATTATGAGAAACTGCTCATATGTGATTAGCACAGACCTAACAAATGATCGTATGCTTATACCATTAATTTTGTTTTTTCTCTCAAAGTGTCTGCATAGGAATTATATATTCACATTGCTTTACAGGTAAAGATTTCCCCATGAAATAGGCTGTGGACCAGCATAATTCCCTTGACGGTACAGTCTCCTGCTCTCTGACTTATGCAGGTATGTAAATATTGTGAATCACTGGGACATAGTCTCTCGTAACAAAAATTCATTAAAAGAAAAGTGAAGCTTAATAATGTGTATTAGCAACACTAAGAAACTGATTATCCATGAAAAAAAGAAAGTGAGGCAGCAGTGGATAAGTGTTCAAATTGAACCTTTTGTCCCAGTCTAGCTGGAATATGGTCTTGCCTATGACTGCACCTACTTTTGAAACACATGAAATTTTCAAGGAAAAAAATGGTTGGACATTGAAGGCAAGTAGAACCTGTAAATAATATATACCCTCTCTTATTGCGCTAATGCGAGAGATTATGCAGCGCAATGTAAAATATGGCTGATGTGTCTGATCATGGGAGTAGCGAAAGCAGGAATAAAAACTGGATTACAGTATTTCGCCACAGTACGGCCGTCACAGCAACAACACCTAGAACTCTTCCACATTGTAGACCCGGTGAGGAGATTATTTTTAGGTCCGTATCTAAACTATCTGGTTCGCTTTGCAAAACTTCCCCAAATCCCCACTTACGTACCTAAATACTGGCACAGCTCCCTCTAGCAGAAGCCGAGCATGCACGGAAAAATCCATTTCACCACGTACCTTACAACTGTGCTAAGCTTCCTGGCTGGGGAGAGGCAAATCTCCCATTTCCTAGTTCTCCTTTCTTTTATTTTGCCAACTTTCTGAATTAAATACCCCTCGCGTGAAGTTTGTGCGACCTACCCCAACGGCCAGCACTCTGCCTTCAGAGTACACCTCACCAGGTCAGGTCCCAAGACAGTAACTTTCTAAGACTCCAGTAATTCCATTTGCAGAGCTTTACGGGTTTAAAAGCAATGCTATTCCTGCAGAGAGTTACCTCAACTATTTCCTCCAGCGCGGGAGCTGTGAAGCCCCGAAGCGACTGAGCCAACCCTTGTTTCATAAGCAGCTTCCTTCAACAGCTGTAATATCTGGGACGAGTGTTCGGAGAGTGTCATTTGGCCTCACTGAGTGATTCATTGTATACTGGAAAACTGCTCTGCATTCTTCTGGATGCCTTTGCCGCGTAGACAGGACAAAGCCCCATTTAGCTGGAAGCCCGGCATAGCGGCTCATTATCCCCCTGCCACAGCAGTCACAATATTGCGAGGGCTTCTAGACAATGCTTAAAATTTCTACCTACTTTTTAGAGGAAGACACTCCATTTTCTACCTTTGTATCCCGAGGAAGAGAAGCTGCGTGCAGACAAAGTGTAG
>NW_010552954.1:18178-18490 GCF_000687285.1 Phaethon lepturus | reverse complement strand
CTTGGGAGCGTCGAGCCCTTGATGTGTTGTTTCAAATAACAAAATAGCAGCCTGTTGTTTTACGTGTAAATGGGCGCTTTCCGATAACTAGGTGCTTTTTAAGGGAGATATCTGCCTATCCGATGCTGTCGCGTGTTTTTAACATAACTCCATTTATCCGCCTCCGAAGAGCCGGGGACTCGCTGCTTTGTTGCTGCACAGCCTTTGTCTCCGTCCCCAGAGGTGTCAGGCTCTGTGCAGACGCGCAGGAGCCGTGCAGCCGAGTGAGCGGCCGCTGCAGAGCTCGCCACAAGCTCACCGGGCGCGTCGGGG
>NW_010552954.1:7756-18135 GCF_000687285.1 Phaethon lepturus | reverse complement strand
GGGCTGGGGACGTGCAGCGTCTGCCCTTCCTCTCCTTGCTCCCCACCCCTCCGTTCTTCCTCTCACCGCTTTCTGGTCTCTGATCTGTTAATCACTTTCTCTCTTTTAATAAGTGTGAGACCGGAGCCCCTGGGCACTGTGAATGCGTGGCTTGTTATTGTCTCTTAGTGCCTCTCTGGTAACTCCTGGACAAGCTAGGAACACTTTTTTTTAATAAAGTAGTAAAATTTATTCTATTTCTCTTTCCTGTTGAGGTGCTTTCTGCCATTAGCTGAGGTGTTACGGTCTTTGTGGAGCCTGTTCCAGGGTGTTTGCTGGGTTAAAACCAGTAAGATACTGCCTGGGAAGAGCAGCGTCACCGACCTTCCCAGACAAGCAGCGTCTCCAGATTTGGTACCAAGTGATCTACCCAAAGCCAGACCATCACGTTTTGTCATCATCGTTTCTTTATTAATTGTTTTCCATTGGTCAGGTGCAGGGGAAGAGCAGATTTTTTCTTAAAGGTGTCACCCACTCTTCATTTCTTCTCAAAATTGGATTTGGTTCAATTAACAACTTGCGCAAGAGGTAGCTGGGCATCAGCGTGCAATGCGGCAGCCTTGCTCCGTCTAAAAGCCAGGAGCTGCCGCCTCCTCCCTGCCTCACCCCTTCGCCCCGCAGCACCGGGGCGCTGCCGTCAATGCCGGGGTGATGGCCGCACCGCTGGGATGCTGGCTAGCAGGGGAGGGGCACTTTTCCGTAAGGATTAGTTTGGGATTGCTGCCGCTTTTGGGTAACAAAAGCAGGATCTGGCTGTTTAGGTGGGTGCTGTGTGGAGCGGGTGCTTCTCTGCTGTCTGCAGATACACCCGTGTTTGCTCGTCTGCTTTTACATGTGGGGCCGTGACAATCTAACGACCTTTCTGTTGTAGCTCCGTAAGCAGAGATGAGCGCGGTGGGGACTCCCGCGTCCCAGAATAGTTTTCCTCCAAGCTCCACAGGTCTTCCTGTCCAAGTCTCTCATTGCATCAGGCTTTTTGAAATAATTAGCCCCCGTGGTTATTTCAGTTAACGCTAATTAGTGGCATGAACTAATTTATGTGGGTTGACTTTCCTCTTCTCTTTCTAATGCTTTTTTAACCCAATGACACATTCCAATTAAGGGACTCACGCGGGGACTGGACTGAAATGACTCAGAGCAATCACAGTTGGAATAAATCGTGTGCTTTACTGAAGGTCACTAATATTTTTTTCAAATTGCCAGCACTGCGTATTTGTGCCAGCCAACAGGGAGATGCCCTGGCGCTACTGTAAGTATCTGAAATATCTTCAAGTGTGCCTCCCTGTAGGTGCGAGCTGATTCGCAGGTACCGCGTCGATAAGCATTTGACGTGCTAAAATGGCGGCACAGAAAATAGCCGTGGGAGGCTTCTCGTCAGGACCGCAGACCTTGAGGCAAGCGGTCATGACCTCGCAAGGACCTTGCCTGTTTGTGTCTGTAGCTGCGCGATGGTAATAGAGGGCATTCGCTGAACGTTACCCGCCTGCTCGTGCTCGTGCAAGTGATTTCTTTTCCCTTTGGTTGGGTTATTGGAACTTGCAGAGTCCTACGGGCTCTGGCCATGCCCTGGGCTCGCTTCGCTGCCTCTGCTGGCAAGACCCAGTGGAGAGGCAGTCTTTGGGCTGGGGGGAAGCCGCAAATCTGCTGGTGATAAAGCCTACAAAGCTGCTGTTGCAGCGGTTGTAGCTTGTTTAATAAAACGTTGGTAGGAGCCACGTGGAAGGAGAACCTTCTCTGTGAAACCTGGCATTCCCCAAGCCCGAGGCGAGCGCAGTGGCAAGTGGGAGGCAGCCGGTGGCTGCAGCAGGGCTGGAGAGCCCTGTGCGACACTTGCAAATCCTTCCTGCGCGCTTGAAGTTGAGGCTTTACTTCTGCAGCTTCAGATTCCCATCCTTGCTTCTCCTTGGGCTGGCATTTTCCAGAAAGCGATGCTACTCGCTTTCCAGACGTGCAAACCCCTTTAGCTTCAGCAGCACCGGACTCTCTCCTGGATATAGGGATTCCTGGACGTAGGGAGACCACGCTGCAGAAGAGCCAGCAGCAGGGCGAGCCCATGAGTTCCTGTTTTCGGCCTCTTCCTGCGTTATCCAAGCCAGGTCGTGATGCTGAAGTTCCCATCTTTTCCTCACTGTGTCGTGTCATCCAGGTTTTGCCGGAAAACGCTTGTATTTCTATCTCCTCTTCCAGCTACTGCCCGTGAGATGAGGTGCAGAGCTGCTGGCGTCTCCCGTGGGCAGGCGCGGTGGCGTGGTGCGAGTGTCCCTTCTCCCGGGGATTTAAACGTGAGCACCTCATCGGTGCATCTTGTAATCGCTGGGGTAATGGAGGTGAAAGCACTCTGATTAAACTGCAATAGAGAGCAGATAGCAAATATGTGATTAGTATTAATAGCACTGGTCAGACTATATTATGCAAATGATGGGAGACTAGATGGTTTAGTTATTCATCTTTAACCTTTATTTTTGTTTAATGTGACCTTACCCATCAAGTCTCTCATTACTGTCTCTGGCTGTTCAGCGTATGTGCGTTTATTCTGCTGCCATCAATCCAACAGCTACACCCGTGTTGCCGGCCGGTGACGCCGGGCGCAGCCTGGACACCTCTCCTCGCAGGTGCTCCCAGGGGCTGGTTCCCAGCCCGGCGAGGAGACGGGGACCCGGGGTCCTGCTCCCTGTGTTTTGAGTAGAGCTGGTTACACCGGGTCATACGGCCGCTGCTGTGGGACACGTTCACTTCTCTCAGCCGTACGGTTATGCCTCCAACTCCGTGTCTCCTGTCGGTTTTGTGGCTGTCTCTGGGTGGGTTTGAGCAGCCTGGGGACATCCAGAGATACCAACCTTCCTGCCACGTGTCCAGCGCTGTGAGGGAAAGGCAGAAACAGTGTCTGCCAGGTTTTTTTTTTTTGGCCGATGCAGATAAAGACTCCGATGCATCCTTAAGTCGCGTCTGGTTTTCGCGAGCTATGTCTGGATTGGCAGGAATTGCTCGTGGGAGCAGTGCAGTCCCTCTTGCCATGGGGTGTCTGCTCTGACGACTTTACGCGTAGCTGCACAGTATTGGTCTTGGCTGTCCCTCTCTGCTTTCTGGAGGTTACAAATGCATAGGAATATATTCCAAGTGAGTTTGAAGTTTCATTGGGCCATCTGGACGAGTCTCACTAAACTAACACTGGCTGGTTGTGCACGTAATGTCTCATTTGATGCTCAGATGGGTTCAATTTTGAACAAACTATTTCCCTTGCAAACTCAATCCACATCGAAGATACAGCACCCTACTGCAAACCAAAAAATTCTGCAGAGGTCAGCCCAGCAGCTTGGTCCTCTGGGAGCAGCTCAACAGCACTGACAGCAGTGAATGTCCCTCCTTGTCTGCTGGTCTCCTCCTGGTTGACTTTGGAGGGAGTTACGTTTATGGAATTGCATTCCTCTGCGTTCGTGGAATTGCATTTCTTGCTGCTCAATCACCTGAATTTTGGCTTTCCCTCTTTAGCCCCATGCTTCTTGGCCCACAGCTCCTTCTAACCTCGTTTTTGATGTTTCTGTTGGAAATGCAGAATGTTAAATCTAAACAACTAGAGAGTGTGTAGAGAGAGGAGAGAACCCAAAAGACATATGTCCCTGCAGCCGTGAAAAGCTGCTGCGAGTCATGCCCCGATCGGCTTCCCAAACACACAGGTGCCAGAGCAGTCCCCGAGGATGGGGCTGGGAGAAGACTGATGGGGAGATGTGGGAAAAGCCTTAAATTTCTCTCTTGCCTCGCAGGGTTTCAGCGGACCTCCCCACGCAGCGTTTGCATTGAGCTGCGACCAACGAGCGGTGAAAGAAAAATATGAGCATGAACCTGCCCATCACCTGGACTACGAGAGCGAGTTGTCCATCCGGATAGGTAGAGCTGGGCTCCATCCAGGCAAGCATCCTGTCATATACCAACTGCAGAGTGTACGGGGAAAATACCCCTCTTAAACTGGCACCTAGACTGTCACGTATGTGATTGAAATTGGATTGGTTTTGACACGTGCATGCAAAGTGCACCTTCTCTTCCCTCTCTGGATCTGTCTCTCTGCTGGCTCTTATTCCAAGAATCATGACTCGTGTTTCTACTTCAGTTCTCAAAACCACTTGCACGTCTGTCTGTGCCTATGAATTATTGATAATTAGGTGTCTCATCCACCAGGGAAATGTAATCATCAGGTTAGCTTGAGATAAGTTTATTTTCAGCGTGGGTGCAGCGAGCGCTAACCCTGCCCTTGCTAAGTTATGCCACGTTGAAGGTGCCCCATGATGCTGGCCCTTGGTGGCCCTCCCTAATTATAGACTAGGACTGGCAGTCATGCTGTCACTCCTTATTTTGGAGGTTAATAGAATTGTAGCTGCCAAAGTGTGGAATAAAATGTCTTGTTGGCAGCTATTTCCTCCTTAAATAGATTTTCAAAACAGAACTTCTTAGTCAAGGTGGTGGAACCTCATCGGGCCTCCCCAGGTCCAAGGTGTGTATATGGGACAGTTGGAGGCCACCCTTACACCCGGCTGTGTGGGGATACGTCCTCTTGAGTCAACACAATTTTCTATTCCTCTACTTAACAACAACTTTTCAGGAGACAAAGAGAACGTAATTCCATGAATTAATCTTATTGCTCCTCTGCTTTTTCTCAGTTGGAGAGAAACTGGAATAGCAGTTTACAGCATCTTGAGTAATTTGGGAGCAGACGGAGATGAAGAAAGGATCCTTCTTTTTGCAAAGCCTAGTGCTAGCCTCTGAAGTCAGGCTCTGTTATTCAACTGCATTGCTTAATCGCATGTTTCGTAAAGTGTTTCACATCCACAGGATTTTTCAGGACTTGAAATACCAGCTTGGATTTTTCCAAAGGGATGGAAGGAAGTTTTGTGCTAGACTCAGTGGACTTTGGGTCCTAGATGTTTCTTAGCTCCTGGGGCAAGTGCAAGCTTGAAGGCTCATCGAGCCCTGCAGGCCGTAAGGCTGTCGCAAGGCTTTCGATATTTTTGTAAGGTGGAAACTTTGCATCCCAGATGCGATTTAATTTTATTCTTCAAGGGAAAAAAGCAGGCAGCCCTGCAAGTTTCAGAAACTTAAGCTGCTGGGGTTTTATGTTTTCATCTTTTTTTAGTTGCAAACAATAACAGTGCAAATGGTTTTGAGAATAGAGAATTTCCATTAGACTTTGTTTTTCCTCTCTCTGGGGAAATGGTATTAAGAATCTACAATACATTAATTCTTTTATTGTCTCTTGATATTTTTTTTAATTTTTTTTTCTTACTGAAATGAACTCTGTATTTTCCAAAGATACCTCAAGCCTTCCAAGAAAGCAGCTTTCCCCAGCTCTGGGTACTGCTTGGCTGCGCGCTGGGGAACGCTCTGGGAACATAACGGGTATTTTCAAAGTCTAATGGGTACTAAGTGGAATATTTCAGACTTAATCACTGTTGAATCATTGACCCTTCCTTCATATTTACATGTTTTAAAATTGCTAAAGCTGTGAAAACAAGCAAAAAAATCCCAAAGCACACTGCTGCCTTGTTTTGCAGTTGTCTTTACCCCCTGGGGACGGTGGTGAGGAGCAGGGGAGCGGGTGTGGAGATGGCTGGAGAACGTGGAAACACGCAGCTCTCCAGGGACCTGCGTATCTGAGGTCTTTGCTGTTAGGGATGTAAAAGCGTATTTAACGCGGCTGCGTGAGCGGTTGGGAGCGGAAGTGACTGTGCGGTCGCGCTTGGGTGGTGGGATCCTCGTAGCTGCACTAAGCAGGTGAGAAGGTTTGTTTTAGACCTGGAGGGAGGGAGATGGAGAAACGCAATAGTTAAACCTATCCTTTATCTACTCTGGGAGAAAAAAATTCTCATTCCGCTTTTTCCCCCAGTCGGCAGTGTGTTTGGGTGCCGCTGTTCTTCCCCATCATCCCAAACCCCCCGGTTTGCCATCACTTGTGAGTTGTTTGTAGGGCGTGAGGAAGCACGGTACCGGCCGGCTGGGGCTGGGAGCCCCCTCTCTCCCTCCACATCGCTCCTCTGCTCCCCTCGTCCTCCGGCTCTTCTCCAGCGTGCGATCGCAGGCATCGATGCTGGATCGAAACGAGATTTTTATGGGAGTTGCCAACAGCTGGCTGCCTCGTGGATGCGTGAAGTAAGGCACACACATCCATGTGAAATGGAGTATGGGTGGATTCGGTATGAATTGCAGTGAAAAGCCTGTGTCTAGACTCGGTATTTGACAAGTGGGATAATCACTAGGCTTTAATTACTGCAAACAAAAGAAAACCCAGCCTTGTCTTTAATATATCAGTGTAGGCAAGGGATGTAATCTATATTTCTCTGCCTCCCTTGGAACAGATTGGGATAAAGCTGAGGGGGGTTTGTTTGTTCCTCTGGGCGCAGGCGAAGCCCTCTCCGGTGCTGCGGAGGGACCCGATGGGCTGTGCCCCCCTGTCGCGGGGGCTGCGGGGCAGCCCAGCCCACTTGAGTCCGTAGACATAAAAACCGGTGGGAATAGTTTTGGCCGGGTCACCGCAGGCTGCGGGACTGGAAGACCAGGTTTGACCCCTTAGATCGTAGCTACGTGCATGGTGTTCTTGGGTAGTTCTCAGAAAGGATTTACATACAGCATCGCACCTTGAAACCTGAGCTGTGACTCATGCTCCTCTAAACTGTATATTTAACAGTGAGGCATGTTGATTCTTTATCGTGTCCTGGTGCCGAATGATTCACGTCGCTCCAGAGCAGATTACGGAGCGGAGTGGGAAGGCAACGATGTTCCCCAGCAGCCTCCTCCGCTCTTGCTTTAATGTCCTCACTACCCTATAGCAGGTGGAAGACCTTCTGTGTCCAAGGACATGCTTTCTAGGGGTGCTGGGGCAGGGGAGCTTACAGCAATGTGGCTGCAAAGCCCCCAGAGTAAATTACCGAATATTGTCTTGGTGCTCAGCTGGGAGCATCCTTAGCGGCTGGCACAGCTCCAGCCCTGGGGAGTTAAGAGTAGTAGTCTCTGAGCTGGCTGCTGACCCAAGGGGCAAATAAATGGCTACGGAAGTACCTGGCTAGCCGGCAGCATCTCTGCTCGCTCATCGTCCATCCCAGACACACTGTGCCAAGGGGATGCTTCTGGCATCACGCAGCCAAGGCTGTTAAGTCACTAATATTATTAAAGCGAATCGGGGCTTGTTTTAACGACTTGATTGACTTTTGGTGGGGTGTGATTTAGGAAATGGTACTCTGGCGTTCTTGCATAGATGTTCAGTAAGTACATCCAGATGGGTTTAGTAATTGGAAGAAGGTGCTGGTGTCTGAAATAGTGTACTTAAGAAATGAAATGTCATTAAACTTGTTGCTTAAATGAGCCATGGGGTTTGGGGGTATTGTAGAGAAACCTCATTACATAGGATTTGTACTTTTTCCCCTTAAATTTGAGCTGCTGCCTCAAACCAGCTGCAATGTCGCGGAGGCTTAGGCGGTGTTTCAGCTGGGGAAGCCCTGGAGCAGGGGAGGTGGGTGGCCTGGGAGCACCACCAGTGCCAGACCCGGTGTGGGTCCATCCCGCTGCGCTGCCTGAGACCTGCTGGGCCTGTTTTGGCAGCATCACCCAGCCTCTGCTCTTAATTTTCTACCTCCCTTCCTGAGGCTGTAATTTCTTTCTGGTTTTGCTTTATTTTTCCCCTTCAAAGGAAGTTATCGTGTACCAGGGCTGCTGGTGTGGACTGCACGCGAGAGGAAGCAGACCCTGCTCACGTAGCATCTTTTTCGTCAGTGCCCAGGCAGTTCGAGTCCTGTATTGATGTACTAAACGCCTCATGAAAGGGAGGAGGGAGCTGGGGAGATAAAAGAGGTGGCGAAACCCCTTTGGGGACCACTACGAAGAGAGGGCGTGAGCCGAGTTGTGGGATCGGTGCTGGTGCTCCAGGCAGCGTATGGCTATCGTTTGTCTCTGTCTCTGGTTGTGTCCTTGCCAGAAAATTCACTTTTTGCCCCGATACTGCTGGTGTACCGGCTGGTTTCAGAAAGTCCAGCCTCATCCCAGCTTTTCAGGCTGCCCTGATCTGCGTCTGTCCCCTGGTGCCAAGGGGAAAAATCCTCATCGGAATGGCCAGCTCTCATCATAAGATCACGAGTGGTTTGCTGACACTTGCCTTATAAATTTTCTCCTTGTTCCCTCCTTCCCTGAGCAGAAGCAGAGGCTGTGAAGGAAGGAGGATGTATAAAGCCTCTCCAGCCATGAAACCCATCATGATTCATTGGGGTAAAATTCAGCCAGAGCCTTACATGTGTGAGGTTTATTAAGTCGTCGTAACTTATATAACGTGAGGCTCTTTCTGCAAACTGTGATGTTCACCAGTTTTAGATGGTTCCAACTGTATTTGTAATAACGTTGACACTTTCACGCTGTGCTTGGCCCAAAAACCGGCTGCTTTCAAAAGGCATCAATTCATTTTGAGTTTTAATAGCCAACCTCGATGATGAACACCTTTGGCAATGTCTGTATTGATTTAAAAACATCCTAATGCCCCTTTCTAGAGTGTTTCAAATAGTTATTGACCATCCTTGTCAGGTTGGGTTCTGTGGTTGGTTTTTATAGTCATGACTAAATGTGAATTTATATATGCAGAGCTTCAGAAAAATAAATAAAATTGGAGCACACAATCCTTCATAAACTGATGAAATGCCTTCTTCACACGTAGTTCTTTACCCCTCTTAGTTTGGTCGTAGCCTTACTCCTTAGATTAGGAATTTTGAATTTTCAGGGCTGTATGCAGCCTGGTGGTTCGTTCTGCTTTGCTCTCGGTTGGCATTGTCACTGGGCATAAACACCTTCTTTAATTCTGCTTTCCAAGATGCACATAAAAATGTCTTGGATGTATTTGCAGAGGACCCAGTTCTGCACTCCCACACGTACTGAAGCCTGCAGTAAATAAACCACCCAGTTCATCAGGTCGCTGTGGGTGTAAGACATTAGGATTTCCAACTCCAAACAGCCGGATCCCCAAGGAAATGTCAACCTGTGACCTACCCCGAGAGAGCCGTGGCTGAGTGACCTGTGCTGTGTCAGGACTGCCCTTCTCCGTCTCCGAGGGCTCTTGAGATGGTGATCCTTCTGTCGCATATCCCATCTGTTTGCTGTTGCTCATTTCCACCTTGCCGGGGGAGCACAGCCTGTTTTCACACATCACGGTGCTAATGTTACTACTAATAGGGAGGAGGAGAAGCAGGCTGCAGCAGCACTGGCAAAATGACTTCAGATTCCTTGGGTGGAATTCCTCAAGATACTCTTGAGTTAGCAGTAGGTCTTTAGGTTCAGCTGCCCGTCGAGGAGGAGAAGTCTTGAGTTGGAGTTGGAAGGTTGTCACACCCTTTGAAGAGGAGATGTCGTGAGTTGGAAGGCTGTCAGAGGTTGGGGGCACTTGAGGAACGGCTCCTCAGGAGCCTCAGCCCAACATAACATTTGGTTGCCTTGTCCGTTGCTTCATTCTTGGTTGACCAGCGCTGTAATAGCGTGAGAGCCGCTGGCAAGCGCGGACAGCCGCTTTATCTGCGCTTGGAGGCATGAGCTGCCTCCGCACCTGCTGCTTTCATGGCCGCTTGGCTGGGGAGAAGTGTTGTCCCTCTCCGCAGATGACATCTGTGCTTGTGAAATGTGCCCTTGGCATCTCGTACCGCTTCCTGCTGTTCTTTGCAAGTGTCGTCTGTCTTGTTAACGCGCCCTTCTTTCCTGGGCTTCATCCAGTGTCCTCCTAAATGAAACGTGGCCAGAAGGGCTTCGCCTAGCTACAGGCTCCTCTGTTTAATTCTGTTCAACTATTAGAGTTGCAGGGGAGCTACAGCATTATTTCCATCATCTCCCTTTCAAGACGAGGACCCTTCAGCGAGACCTGTGGGTGGCATTTGAGCTTTCCGAGGGAGATGGTGCAGGTGGAAGAGGACAAGGCAAAATTGGCTTGCTGGGGATCCGGTGTGCACCAGCGCTGCTGGCATCGCTGGAGGGTCGAGCTGTGCCCCCAGATGCTGCGGTGGAGGGTGCGCTGTGCAGCAGTGCCTCGTGCTGTGCACGGGGCGCAGAAGGGGACAGACGCTACCTGAGAACTGGGAGGGCTTTTGTCTTTGAAGTGGCTTTTCCCGTAAGCCTCTTACCCTGCATGTGTCAACACAAGCACAGATTTCAGCACTAGGACGTGGCGTTCCTGCTCTGCTGTTTGCTGTAGGGTCTAGCCGTGTGTTTTGCCTGTGAAAATGAAGGTAGCGAGCAAAGAGCGCCGGGCAGGTCTGTAAAGGCAGCAGGGCTCCTCATCCGAAGTGCTCGGTGGCAGATCAGCACGTGTCTTCACGCCTGCTGCGTGTGGT
>NW_010552954.1:4897-7725 GCF_000687285.1 Phaethon lepturus | reverse complement strand
CTGGGGAGCCCTGGGCTGGCCCCCTCAGCTGCACCAGCCGCGGGACCGGGGGTGCCGGGGGTGCGGGTGGCATCGTGCTACGTGTGCTTGCTGCTCCGCTCTGCGCTCCTTTTGTTTCGGGTGATTTGTTAGTCTGTGAGTCTTATTAAAGCCTGTTGAGTGACACGCTGGTTAGGACCCGTGCTCTGAAATCAGGTCTGTCGGCAAGCGTGGAAGCTGCAGAGAGGCCTTCTGTGATGCTTATGGCCATTAATCAGAGGAGTCATTTCCCAAATTGAGCCTCGTTAACTCTGTGCAATATTATCCAGGAGCTTTAATTTCCTGGCTACACCTGACAATCTGTAAAGTCTCTTTAATTTTGCAGCTGTATGAAATAGGCTACTCGGAAACTCATTTCCATCCTCAGCCTGCGGCTGCAGGCAGCTCTGACGGCTTCTGCGCGGTGCTCGGGGGCCGATGCCGCAGCGGTCAGACGGGCGCGTGCACACGTGCGTGCAGGGGTGGGCACTGGTGCTGTAATTAGTCCTCGAGTAATAACTCTCCTGACTTCGCCAGGTAATAGGGCATGAAAACGTGCCCTGAGGAACATCTCCAGAGACGTGTGGTGCACCAAACCCATCTCTTCCCGGAGTAGTTGTCCCACGGCTCGGGAGATGGCCGGAGGGCTGAAATCCTGCCTCAGCCCAGTTCCAGGCTGGAAGGGGATGAGCACGAGTGGAGCTTGGGAGAAACACCGCTCCGCTGCAGCTGCGTTCGGGAAACCCTTAAATTTCAAGGTTTATTAAACTGAACTAACCATCAGTGTCGTTGCCTCTGGAGTGGATGTTGTTTTGGCTTCGTTCAATGAGCACAGTAATTCATTTGTTTTCTAGCTATGGTTCTTCAGTTGAGCGGGGATGGGAATAATTTTTAGTCACCCTAAGGATGCTTTGGAGGAGTGAAATGAAAATCGGGAGCTCTAGCAGTCACTCTGCATTACGGCAGCAATATTAGCCGAGGAGCGATGCCAGGGCATGTACCGTGAAGTGTAGGAAGGCCATCATCATTATTTTGAAGGAAAGGGAATAAACTGCATAAAAAAAAAAAAGAAAGAGGGGGGGCTATTCCTCACATTCAAACTAAACAAACATTTTAAGGATAACGAAGTGTGTAAAAAGCCATGGCTCAGCTGTGTCATCGGGGACTGACCGTGTCAAGAGCGTAAAGGCGCGTGTAATGGGGTTTGCAATGGATGGGCCAGGGACTGGAGCAATCCCAAAACGGAGCTAGGGGAGGGCACTGAAGCGGTCCCCAGCCTCAGTGCATCTGTGCAGAGCAGTCTGACCATGTTATGGAGACAGATAGGTATGTGTGTGTGTGTGTGTGTGTATATACACCCATATATATGGTAACTTGCTGTTTTGCTGTGTGGGTCTGGTCATGCTTTCAGGTGACCCGTTCTCTTCTCTGCAATGTGGCCATCAAGGGATCTGTTTAGGTAACAGCCTGTGCTGCTTTGGGATTTTTTGTAATCGTCGCCCTGTGCCTGGTGCATGGTGGTGGTTGGGGCGTGCTGGGAGCATCCTGGCTCTGCTTCTGCTTCGAGTCGGCTCTGAGCAAGCACAAACCTCCTCAAAACCGCAAATGTGAAACTGCAGCTGCAATCTGGGTGCAAGGAGGGGCACGGGGGAACACCACGAACCGTATTTTTATTGCCTAAAAGCATGAAGCGCTTGTGCGGGGCTGTCCGTCTTTGCAAGGCTGCGCAAATGGTTCCTGAGCTGCTGAGGGATGGCAAGAAATCGGTGGGCTGGCACCCCGTGTCCTGGCTGGGACCCGCGGGTGTTTGGGTGCTTGAATGCCTTTGTGGAGCTGAGCCCGCACCCCGAAAAGATGGATAAATAAAGACTTTGATCTTGTTTCTGATTTGGAGCTGGTGGGCGGTGGTTGGAAGCTCTCCGTGAGGTCTCCCATGCCGTTGCTGGCAGAGGAGGCTGCACCCGGTGGGTTTTGCTCTTGCAGACCGGTTTGGCTCCAATTTAAATCACAGCTGAGTGGTCAGGGAAGCTGCTGGGGACAGAGCTCGTCCTCCTCAGGAGCAGAGGGTCGGGAACCTTTTTTCCTTCTGAAGGCAGTGGGTTCGTTTTCCCTAATCGCTGGTTCTGATTTGGTTTGTGCTGGTGATTTTTTTTCCCATCTGATTTCAATTTCAACACATTTTCATTTCAGTTCGCTGTGTCCTGAGACTGTTGTTCATGTCCAGGCCTCTCTTTTATCCTTTTCCATGTGGTATATGGCACAGGATGATGGAATATGCCTTTTCACTGAAAATCAATGTTTATTTCCTCCCACCCCCTGCCAGGAAGCTTTCCCAGATATGAGTATTGATTGTTCAGATAAAAGCCATGTTTACGCTATAATTGCTCTTTAAATCAGTGGGGCTGGTGGGTTTACACTGTAATTGCTCTTTAAACCAGTGTGGAGCTGGTGGGTGCTGGGTGGGTGCTGCGGGACGGAGCTGCTCCTTGTACAAAGATGCTTAGAGACAAGTGTTGGTCGTCTGAAGCGTTTGGATAATGTCTGGAAGAAGCCTCTGCTGTTGGCCAGGTTATGCACAACGCGGAGCTGCTGCCGCGCAGCCGTCGCCTCCAGCACCGGGGTGACTTCAGCAGTATCCGTATTTTCCATGTTGTTTTCAGGGCGTGCGCATCCCGACAGGACAGTGGGCAGGAGGCACGTGCTGCTATGGGAAACGGCAAATGGCCGGCGGCGCTCCGCAGCAGAAGCGAGCGTCTTCCCGGGGTCCCTGCGCCGGGAGGTGGCACCCAGCCTGCCGGGAGCCCATGGGT
>NW_010552954.1:4623-4840 GCF_000687285.1 Phaethon lepturus | reverse complement strand
GTCCAGCCACGGAGGGCGTCTGATGCGGGAAGGAAATATTAGGGCTTTTCCGATTGTGATTTTTTTTTTTTTTAAAGGTTTTTTTTTTTAAAACTCTTAAAAATCCCGGGCTGCTTTTCAGGAGCTGGTTTCTCCCTGCCTCCAGGAACGGCCACGATGCCCGGTGCGGTCAGCGGTGTGTGTGCACCCACTTGCAGCTCTGCACGGGGTAGCTGAG
>NW_010552954.1:4028-4429 GCF_000687285.1 Phaethon lepturus | reverse complement strand
GACAGACGGTGCCCAGGGTGGGAGTGGGAGATGCCGCCTGGTTACGGGGCGACTTTTACGTATTTGAGGGAAGGAGCTCTGTGAGGGGCGGAGGTAATGAGGGCTCTGCTCCTGCAGCTCCTGCCTTGTGCCGGGTCCCCGCTGCCTAATAAGACAAACGCTGTGATTGAAGCTTTGTCGGAGCCTGGGCTTTTGCAATAGCTCTATTTAATTTGAATTTTTCAGCATCTAAAGAGAGGGAGCTCCTGCTGGTGCCGTTCCTGAGTAGGGAACCCTAACCGCAGAGCATCCCCCCGCTTCATCTGCCTGTGTCCTTGAAAGGGAGAATAGCTTTGAAGCAGCTGCCTTGCCTTCCCTGCCTCCAGCCTGCCTGCTGCCTCCCAAAGACGTTCAGTGATGCC
>NW_010552954.1:3316-3955 GCF_000687285.1 Phaethon lepturus | reverse complement strand
TGCCCAGGAGGCCTGGCTGAACGTGTGCTTTGTGGCTGGGGCACGGGGAGGGGATGCAGGGCTGGGGGGAGACCCTCGCCCGGGCTGGCGCAGGTCCGGGCAGCAGCAGTCCCGGTCTGCGCAGCCGCTGGGAGGGCTGCTGGATAAATAACCCCAATTAGAGAGTGTCCTTCTGCTTTTCGCATAGGCACCACTGGGCTGGAATGACTATTAGTTTCAAGCTGAGGCCATGTGATGGATTGGCTGCTTAGACATCCTGTCCATCACGTGCTGTCCCTCTCGGTGGGCTTTACTTCATCCCGCTACGGGGGGCAGACAGCGTTCAGCCTGGCTGCGTGGGTTCTTGTGGGGCTCGTGGTTGTTTTTCCCTTGGCTTGCCGCTCGGCACAGAAATAGGCTGTTCCTGGCTCGAGCAGGAGCCGGGGAGGTGGTGTGTCCTCCCTTCGGAGGCTGCACCGGGAGTTACTCCAACTGAGTTTAGAGGCAGAATAGCTGCAGCATATAAGCAGAGATCTCAAATTGGTCTTTTCTCTTATTTTTCAGTAGGCTGTGGGAGCAGGAGGGTTGGTGGGACTGGAACCGAGCAGGAGCCAAGCCTGGCAGCTGCCCGCGAGGGAGGCGTGACAAGCGCTCGCTCCC
>NW_010552954.1:2475-3016 GCF_000687285.1 Phaethon lepturus | reverse complement strand
TGGGGGGACCGAGGGCCAGCGGGCGGGCCCCCGCCGCTGGCTGCGAAGCCATCGCAGCGGGGCGGCAGCGGGGTTTGGCACTCAGCTTCTTGCGAGCTCCGCAGAAAAAGGTCTCTTATTTTTTCTTTTCAAAGACTTGGTGGTTTCTCATCTGTTGTAAGCTTAAACTAAATCTCTCTATTTTTTAAACTGTGTTATCTGCAAGTCTAAAGCTCAAGCATATTCGTTGCCCTCTGTGTGTCTGTGCCTAAGTACTCGCCCCGGGCCCCAGTTTTGCCCTCCTGGCTGTGAGCTGAGCGGGTGATGCCCTCCATGGCACGTGCTGCTCAACGATAACTCCGGCCTCAAGGGCATCTGGAGAGAAGCAGCAAAGCTGAGACTGATTCTCTTCAAGAGAGATGTATCTGTGGCAGCAGATGGTGTGAACTGCCTTAAAGTCAGTATAAAATAGCACTGAATTCCCAATCACGTATAATTAAAATGGTGCTTATTTATTCATTTTACTGCCAATGGGCGGCTCCCCTCTTTGTACGAGGGGCTC
>NW_010552954.1:2203-2438 GCF_000687285.1 Phaethon lepturus | reverse complement strand
CCCCATGAGCCGGCGGCGGGAGCTTACAGCATCCATAAGTGATGCTCGGATATGAAAATACTCAGTAAAATATGTTAGGCTCCTTCCACCCAGGAGTCTCTCTCCAGTGTGCAAATGGGGACTGTCTCCTGGTATCCCATTCCAGGAAGATGCAATTTGTAGAATAACTTTTTTTTTTTTTTTGAAGTCGCCCATCCTTTTGCAGGTGGACCTCGGCAGCTTTCCCGTGGTGTGG
>NW_010552954.1:429-2163 GCF_000687285.1 Phaethon lepturus | reverse complement strand
TGCGCGGAGTGGCAGCCGTGCCAGGCTCCGGCTGGACACCCACACCAGGGGGTATGGGCCGTGCCCGGGGTGGTGCATCGCTGCTGGGTGCGAGCACCCTGCAAAACGTTGGTCATTTTCTGCACTGCATCAGGTTTTTTGCTGCTTTGGTTCTGGGGTTGGTATTTGGGGAGAGCAGGACCGGCCCCAGCAGGGCGTCTCTGCGTGTTGTAGACATCGGGGCCTCGCTGTGTAGGGATCAGAAATACCTTCAGCTGGAAACAGGAGTTATCTGGGAGGCTTAGTGCTGAGGGCTTCTCCATGAAAAGGCAGAAAAAGGCTGTTTAAAATAATCCTTTATTGAAATACTAGAGGAAAATTTAAGAAATGGATTTTTTTTCATGCATGTGTGTGTGCTTCCCAGCTGAATTCCCATGCCGCAGTGGAGGAAGAAGAGCTTAGCACCGTTCTGCTGGCTGAGTCATCCCCATCTTCCCACCCCGGGCTGAGAGAGATCGATTTGCTTTGGATTCAAAGGAGAAAAAAAGAACCCAGCTCCTTCCCGTCATAAACACCAGTGGTGGTTCAGATCCCTTTTTCTGAAGTTGATTTTTGAGAGGTATTTGCTCCAGGTCTCTTGGGAGCCGAGAGCAGCCCCCGGGAGACGGGGATCCTGTGGATCTTCTAAATGTTGAGAACCAGAGACCTGCTGAGCCTCGCCTCTGCCCCGTCCCCGCCGACTGCAGTGAGCTCAAGCCTGCTTGGTGGTGAGGATGATGATGGGCACGGCTTTGTGCTTGCGTGACCAGGGCTGTGTGGTAACCCTCTCGGGGGCAGATATGGTCAAACCTCTGGAAAATTGGCGTGTCCTTGCTGCAGGGCTTGGGGCGAGCACGGGGGAATCCTGGTGCGAGTTGAGCCGTCCTGACCCCCTCGAGCTGTCCTGGATGGCTGCGCTGGAGCCACACAGCCTGTTTCTACTTAAACTCTGTTAGAGACGGAAGTTTTAATTTCTGAGACATTCATCCCAGATCCATAAATCAGAATTTATTGAAGGAAAAAAGCCCAGACCCTAAGTGAAGAGTCTTATCTTGCAGCTGAGGCTATTGATGAATCCTCCATTTCACAACGTAACACTGCAGCTTGCACCCCAGTTTTGCTTTTCTGGTTTTACCCTAAGGACTAACTAAAATAGGAGAATTAAAAATTTAATAGTAGGCTAGATAGTGCTGTCGCACGGCAGAAAAAGACTGGGATCCTTTCGTTAATGTGGGAAGGCGTTTCCTGCTCCTCTGGCAGGGCTCGGTTCAAATCTGTTTTCTGCCCCTTGGGCACTGCCCCGCCGCAAGGGACGGGTTCCTCTGAAGTGGGAGAAGTGAGATCTCCTGCTGTCCTTCCCGGGTGCTCGTTACACGCTGGCTAATGAGCATCCCTCGCTCGCAGACCGGCCGTTGGGGTGGCAGCGTGCCCCTGGGTGCCAGTGGGATCCAACCCCGCTGTGCCGGCATCACTGGGGGGCTCGGGGAGGGGATGTGACTGCGGCGAGGTCCCGTGGGAGGGACGGCGTGTGGGGTCCCACCACCCGAGCCCCACGCCAGCCGTGGCAGCGCTGCTCCTCTCCAGGCTGCTGGCCAGGTCTCTTTCCATCCTGTAATCTGTTTGAAATCTGCTTTGTTTGCAAAAATACTGTTGTTCTGCTGCAATTTGTTTCTGTGGATCAAGGGGTAGCTTGTGTGCGTGCGATACCATCAGGAT
>NW_010552954.1:0-270 GCF_000687285.1 Phaethon lepturus | reverse complement strand
CGGGAGCTGATGGTTTGGTTTTGCCGGGAGAGTGGGCAAAAATCCAATCCGCTTGTCCCTTCGGGAGAGCAGGGATTGATTTTTTTAAGTCCGCGGGCTGAGCTGCTGAGAACAAAGGAGCACTTTATTTCCTTTCCTCAGAAATCAATTATTTATTCATTTTATTTTTCAGACTATGAGAATAGCCCCTTTTCCCAAGCGTGTGTTTGGTCTGCCTGGCCATGGCAGCAACCGATCCGGAGGGATCGGTGCCTTTCCCTCACGCCGGGC
>NW_010552953.1:0-5453 GCF_000687285.1 Phaethon lepturus | reverse complement strand
CAGCAGATCAACACTCCCACCCAACATGGTGCAAAATTAGGCGGTTCCCACAAATACAGTTCCTAACTAACCATCTAAGACTTCTTAAAGATGTCTGTAAATATATAATAAGTGATTTATAATAAATGATATATATGGTCATGACAGCTGTAATGGCAAATATGAAAATTAACTTTTACACTCAAACAAAAATTCAGTCTCAAGTCTTTCAGGATTGTTGTCTCATCATAACAAGCACTCCAGAGCAACTTCATTTAATCTATTTGCACTTAGTTTCCACCAGGAAACCAACGTATGTACACCAGTTGGGATCTTTTGCCAAAAAAAAAAAAAAAAAAAATTCCCCTGGTCCACAAGGAGGGTGTGCGAACTGATACTAACAGCTGTGTGCATTTTCCTGTTCATTTAAAATCATCAGACAGGGTAGGGAACCATGGGCAGGGCTTTTTCCACATCAGCTTTGAGAAACAAAAAAATTTCTGTCACTAACTGGATATCATTTATTACAAACTATATAGCATGCATTCCAGGTCATGGGCATGTTCCATTAAAAGTTTGGTGAGGGCCATCCAGTTCACCAGCTTGGACACTCCTGCATGTTGTTATTGCTTCTGAAACTTTGGCTCTAACATGGACTAAGGGTGTTTAAAGAGAGATGAGTGTGTCAGAGATTGCCCTTTTCTCAATTTCTTTCTGCATATGCTGTATCAGTCACCATTAGCCTGTTTTCTGTGTCAGTCCCTCTGGCACAACATACCTGAAGCCAAGAGAGGACGAAGGCAGGGTTCTTGAAATCTGGGACCCTTGCCTAGAAAAGCCATGGATGCAACTGAGCCAAAGTCATAATGTTGGACAAGGATTCACTACACATCTGGTTTCTGCCTGCCAGCCATCTGTTAAGTGAATTGGGTGTTGGCTGGAAAACCCCAGTTATCAAGAGAAAAACAAAAAGCTGTGAATTGGGAAAAGACAAGTGAGAAGTGAAAAAGCAATAAAAAAGGAAAAAGGTGAATGATGGAAAGTTTATGAAGAGCACACTGACATTTTACCAAACCTTTTGTAGTCAACTCTTATTCTTAAAAAGCCAATTCGGTGCAAAATTCTCCTTTCAGGAAGCAGACAGTGTTGAAAAAAAAAAGATAAAAACATGGGAGATGCTGCTAAGAGAAATAGTGGTGACTGTAGAATACAATACAATAATAATACAATATAACAGGAACACTTAACAAAACAAATTATCCCTTCATACATTCTTCTATACTGTGTATAGCATTACTTTACAAAAGTTTTATAGGACAAAATCTAGTCCAAGGTAAAAAAAATATGGATGTATATGTGTGCCTATGTGTGTATATATGTATAAATATATATCTATCACTCTGCAGTTTCAGTGAAACTGTACTGAGTTGCACAAGCCAAGGAGCTGGTTGCCTAAAATGAAAGGGGTATAAAATATAGCCATATTCCAGAGGAAAATGAATATCAATATACAGCTTCCACATGATACTAGTATTATTGATTTTTTACAATAGTGTATGTATGAATGAGCTATAGTTAATAGCATAGGAAGTTATAAGACTCCCTCTTGTAAGTACTGCTTATTTGTTACCGCGCTTTGCTGCTGCCTGAAAGGCATCTTCAGTTGCTGGCTGCCATGAAACTCAATCATAGTACCCTATGTGCCGTGTTGCAGTAATTGTTTGGCAAATTATTACTCTGTGTGTGTGTGTGAAAAGAGTGCAAGTCTGCCTAGAATTCAGATAAAATGCTGAAGAAATCCTGTGACTTTTCATTATTCAGTGAATGCTACCTATAGAATCGAAGGCCAGAAGAAACCATTGTGGTCATCTAAGCTGATTTTCCTGAAAACCCAGTCACAATACTACTCCAATTTAATTGTTATTTGAATTAAATCCTGCCATGAAAACTAAGATCACTGATCTTGATTTTTAGAAATTGCTACTGATGAAGTTTAGCCATTATCCCCAAGTTAATCACTTCCATTACTTACAAAGAAGACTCTTCTTAATTTAATTTTTTCTGATTTTAATTTTGAGTCAACAGATCTTGTATTTATGATAGATGGAAAATGCCATTAATATATATGTATATGCATGCATTAACAGTCAGGTACAGACAGATAAGTGCGGTAGCTCCTGATAATAATCCATATCTTCCTTAGCTGCTTTTTTATACATCAAAGTCTTTCACTATTAAATGTTAATTAGACAGGAAATACTGCTAGCCTATTTCCAGTGTTGGTGAATGATGGCAAATTCTCTTTAAAAATTATTTAATAAAAAAGAAACAATAATTCATAATTTGACTAAGCCAATTCAGATTTACTTTAGATTCCTGATTTATGGCAGAGTTGCATAATATTGTGGTTTACTTTGGTTTTGTTGAAATCCATTTTGTGTCTTGTATGATTTGAGTTGTATTGTGCGCAAAAAGGTCCATGTCAACATTTTGGTAACAGTCTATGGGAATAAGAAGAAATGTATGGTAAGAGTTCATACACACATTCTTTTGAGATATTATGTCCATTTTTCTTTCATTGTGCTAATCCCAGTATAACTGAAACTTGAAGTGGTCTCAAGATATCAGGAAAATTTAAGTGCCTCTATTTAATATGTTAATACTACTCAGACATTGATCTTGTGTCCCTTTGTGAGTCAGTATGCTCAGCCATGATGGGCTGAGGTGTGTGAAAGACTTTTCAAAGAATAGCTTAGATGATACACAACATAAATAGGTCTGAGGCTAGAATGGCCAAAAGACAGTAAAATATTGCTTTCATTTTTCTGACACATTTATTCTCCGAAGTAAAAATATTAACATATATGAAGAGCTCATCTTTTTAAAAATACACTAGGTGTTTGGGTTTTTTAAATTTCTACTCAAGATCCTTTGCCACTTTAAACCACACTGTCTTTGAATTTGCCCCAGTGACTTTTCACCATTTCAGGAATGGAACAATGGACCAAACTGTGACACTCAGTCATACATTAATCTCACTTTCTGTCCTACAAAACAAAGAAGTCATCTCTGATAGACCATTCCCTGTTTTTTTGTTTTGTTGGGGTTTTTTTGTCTTCCAGTCCAGGCAGGTCTGCTGCTTTTTTATTGGAGCCTTGGGCTCCACCAGTGCTTTGGCTCTACTTATTCATTTTCCACTCTTCCAAGCAGGCAGAGGGCACTGGTCAACCTGCAGCTGCTCACCCATTTCCATTTACTCTCCCACGGTATACCAGGCAGAGAGGCATGCACCAAAAGTATAACATGGTCCTCAATTGCTCAGGGTTTGTATCTCTGTTACACAAACCTCATGTCCCTAGTAAGCTTTCACATATATTCTCTATGGATCCTTCATTAAGGCATATTTAGTGCTTGATTAATTTGTTAACAGGACAGAGTTATCTTATGACTCCATATTAATGTGCCCTGAGTAAGCTAAACATTAATAAACTTGAATGTGACAGTAAAACTTTAAGAGGCACAGTACCAGCTGAATTCCCCCTCCTTCAGATCAGATGCTGCATAATGACTAAACATTACTCTGCTAGTTTTATGTAAATGAAGGAGATGGGAAGCTAAACCTTAAGCAATTTAATATTTTCTTGATTGTATTTAATTTAGCATTAACTAACCCTGATTAAACAAGACCTTACAAGTACATCAACAGCCTGCAATTAACATGCTGTTGGTAAACACTTGGAATCAGAATTTTTTGTCTCTCACACCACAAGACACATGTATAAGTATTTCTTATACACCTGCCTGCAATATCTAGTAGTTAAAATCACGATACCTGGTAGATTGTAAGACTTCTGATGTGTCCTCAGATATGTATTATGAAGAATAAAAAGCTTGTATTTCTAAAAAATTTTTCAAATGTAAATGTTTGATAGGTTACACTGCAGAGTCCTCAATAAACCAGAACTGTGTAGAAAGCAGAGGTGGTTCACAACTTTCCAGCAGCAGCTTCAGAATGAAGGGCCAAAGCTTGGAAACCAAAAGACAAAAGAAAAGATGGTCTCACAGGATCCATGCAAACTGGCTTTGTCCCATTTACAGAAAAACCTGCCTCACTTTTCTTGGAAAATTGCATGGGATAAGATTACAGGAATGGCCATTGAGGACTACTGGAGCAGGGCTCTTCAATCCTCTTCCCAGCAAAAATCAAAACCCACTCCCAAACAAGGCTGCACCCAAGTGCACGCTGCTACACTGGTGCCCGTACATCCTAGTGCTTTTCTAACAGCAGCTGCCATCAGTGATACTTGGAATCCCTAAGTGCTTCACATCCAGCCTTCCACTTGTCCTCCTTGAGTGTTGCAGGTCTGCTCACACATCCTTTCCCACTGCCTTTCGGCCAGCTAAACGAATTACTGACCTTACGTCCCTCTAGCTGTGTAGCACAGCTTTTTGCTCCCCTTACCTCTGCCTGCCAAACCACTCATGTGAATTCTCCTAACTTGTCTCAGGCAAAAATAACTGAGGTTAGCAAGGACCTGCTGCTTAAATTGCTGTGGAAAATTTAGACCATTTTTACTTGAATGGGTGAAGAAGCAATTCTCACAAGCAACTGAGCTTGCCAGTCACTGAAGACCTTTAGCTTGGGTGGAAGTTTTAAGTAAGTTGTATTAACACGTAATGAAAATGCCCTAGCACACTTCCCAGATACAAGAAAAATGGGTAGAAAGCAAGGCACTGTGAGTTTCAGTAGGACAGCCAAAAGCAACAAGTCCTGACAATATATAGATTTTCCTTTTTAAGCACCTGGCTCCTTTCCTCAGAAGGACTCTGCTTTGCTAAGGACAGTCTGAATTACCAGGAATGACAATACATTTCCCTCAGTCGGACTCTTGTTCTCTGAAAAAACAAGTTTATTTGCAGAAGCACTCAAATCATGAGGACAGTTAAGGGTGGAATTAAGACCGAAATCATGACATTTAATTTCACTTACTGGTGTCTTTCCCATCCCTCTTGGTAGTCGGTGGCAATTCTTACATGACATCCTCATTTCTTACTTATAAGTCATGTATTTCTGAAGTTAAAATTATGGTGATATGGACTAGTCTGTAAAAGATTTACTATAAATCAGAATCACAAAGATCATTCAGTAAAAATGAAAGAGGTTCATTTCATCTCCCATCTCCTTTGGGATTAGGACCAGTTAGAAAATTACTCTTGGTTTTGTTTCAGGGAGGAATTTAATTATAATTGCTTTTAATCTTGACTTTACTTTCTAATTCTCTTTTTAATTTGAAGTAGAAAAATAGCAATTTCTTGATAAGAAATAATTGTCAATAAAAAAATCCTCAGTGCTCTGAAAAAATAACTTAGAATCTTACTTAAGGGTGATTTTTTGTTTTCTAATAACTACTTTTAGGAGAAAGACAGACTTTTTTGTTTTCTAATAAAACTTTATTTATTTATTTATTTATTTA
>NW_010552952.1:0-1289 GCF_000687285.1 Phaethon lepturus | reverse complement strand
CTGCCGCAGCGGTGCGGGAGCGCCGCTCGTTCTCGCATCTCTCTCGAGATACAGCGATTGCCTAAGAAATCAAAGCAGCAAAAGAATGGGTTGCGACTGCTGCCGGGGAAGAGCCGCGTTTCTCCCCAGCCCCACGTTTTGGGGTCCCTGTCCCCGTCTCCCCTCTCCCCCCAGCGTGTCCTCCAAGTTTGTTTGTCCCTGTTTTGGGGGACTGCAGTCCCACCTGGGCAAGCAGCCCTGGTTTCACAGCAGCAGCTGGGGGACTGGCAAAATGCAGACAGCCCAAGCGGTACTTGCAGGTGCAAATTTGCCTTTGCATGAGTGCGTGGGGAAATGGCATCAGCAAAAGTGTGAGTAGCTGCACGGTCTCCTTTGAGAGGGAACATCCAATTCCGAGTGCCGTGGATGGAAGCTGAAATCTGGTGGAGGTGTGCTTTAGCTGTTAGTCTTGGAAAACATTGCCGCGATAAACTCCTTTTGCACTGCTCGCAGCTTCTGTAGGGAACATGGTTTTCTCTTGTGCAATCCTGAGCTGGCGGTGATAGCCAGCAAGAGGAGAACTTGGCTGCCGGTAATAGAGCGATTGAAAAGTAAAACTCTCCTGTGTTGTGAAATGTTTTGATTTTGTATGAAGCAGGCTGCACCTGGGGAGAATTTTCAGCATTTGCGCTTTTTATTGGCGTACCTTTGAGACCTGAACCAAACCTTGTGTTTAATTATTAATGGCAGAATATTTCCAATGCAGCTCGCAGAGGACATGCTTGGAGGGGTGGCAGTGACAGCGCTGCCGAATGAGCCTTTTAACCTGCAGCCTATAAATTGCTGAAGCACCAGCCAGTAAAACAATTGTGGCTAATTGTAGTCTCACACAGTGTCCCCACTGTGCTTCTTCAGGAGCCGGCGGGACACATTAAGAAGCAGCAGCTCTGTGGCCATCGGTGCTGTTGCTGACACGAACTCCTGGTGACAAGGTGGAGTGCGCCAGGACGCATCCCTCCCCGTGCTCAGTGGGACGGGGCCGTGCAGCCCTTCAGCGGGGCTGTGAGCTGCTCTCGGCCTTTTGCAGCATGAGTCTTGCTTCTGTTTCCTGGGGCCGTCTGAAAACAAGTTACCTGGCAAAGCCAAATCTGCTCTTTGCTCCAGCTGGGTGCAAAAGCAAATCTCGGTCCCAGCCAGGAAGTGGCTGGAGGGGTAAAGGTTTGGCAGGGAGGGGTGTGCTGAGGAGCGGGCATGGGCTGGGGGCTCCCAGGGAGGCCAGCTGGTGGAAGGAGCTGGAGGGGAAAGAGGGG
>NW_010552951.1:731-4138 GCF_000687285.1 Phaethon lepturus | reverse complement strand
CGCCTTCACCGGCAGCATCTCCATGCCCTGCTGCAGGCCCGGCCCAGCAGTGGCACTGACCTGCACCCAGAGTGGTGGGGCAGCAAAGGGAAAATGGACCGAGCACCAACATACGCTCATGAGCTCACCTTCCCTGCCAGTAGCCAGGCCTCTGTGCCAGTGCTACAGCCGGCGACCCCACTGGGCCTTCCAGCAGAGCCTGGGAGAGCAGCTCTGCTGAAGGACCCGCTGTTGCCATCTCCAAACACCGAGTTACCTCCCCAAAGCAAAACTTTCACAACACCTGACCACACACACTCCCTACAGAAGAAGCACTGTCATGTAAGAACCAAACAGAACACAGAAGCTTCAGGCCCACGAACACTGAAGCCACCACCTTCAAGCAGTTTCGTGCCCCAGTCTCTACTCCATCCCCTCCACCCAGTGTCAGGACTGGAACTGCAATCTGGGGAATCTCAGTGGCTGGGTATGCTCTCAGACCTGGCCAGATCCACCCTCGTAATTGCTGAGGCTGCCTCAAGACCCAGAGAGCAACCTCCAGAACTTGCCGCAGATCCTTTGGTGAGCTCCAGTGCAGGTGCGATGCTTTTGGAACTAAGGACGTCCTCCGGATCTCAAGAGCTGTCTCTCTCACTGGATGAAGTGGTTACCTCAAGTCAAATGCCCCCTCTGCCAATGGTCTTAGATCAGCTGCTCTCATCCCGCTGTGAAAGTGTCCCCTCACCCCACCTTGCCAACCGTGGGTTCTGACTCATCCAGCTGGAAGCCAGGTGTTGCTTTTGGGGATGAGAGTTGTCGCTATGATTCTCTGGAGAGGACGATTTGGCTGATCTTACCTATCATTTTAGAACAGAAGAACGAGAGAGTAATACTTCCATGTCAGAAAAAAATACATTCTTTCCCTCAGTTCTTGAAAAGATTGGTTGGATTTAATTTAATTCCATTCCAGGAGTCAACAGGGAGTCTCACTGATCAGTATCTGGATCAAAAACCCTCCTGCAATAGAGTTGCCATGCCCTTGCATCCTGTCTTGGACAAGCTGGTAAAGAAAGCGTGGCAGACACCCCACACCATTCCTCCCGTGTCAAAGGAAATTGAGAGAAAATACATTCTCCCTGAGGATGCGGTCGGTTACGTCTCTCATGAGAGCGTGGTAGTCGAGGCATCAGTGGTGAGGGAGAAGGCGCACCGGGAGCATGGCACTGCACCCTAAAACCTGGAACTGCAACACCTGGATTCCTTTGGCCAGAGGCTTTACCAGTCGGCAGCTGCAGCCCTTCGTGTGGTGGACTATCAGGTCTGCGTGGCCAGAGGGCAAGTTGAGCTCTGGAAGAAAGTGTCTGCGCTAGCAAAACACCTTCTGCAGGACCAGCGTCAGGCCTTCCAGGCCATCGTTCTCGAGGGCACGGACATGGTCAGGCGTCAGGTGCGAGCAGCCCTTGACGCAGAGGGTACAGTGGCAAGAGCCGCTGCCTCAGGGGTGGATGCCCGGCAGTCTGCTTGGCTGCACGCCTCCAGCTTCCATGAGGAAGCCCAAACAAAGCTCAAGAACTCACCCTACACAGGGGAGAATCTCTTTGGGGAACAGGTGGAAGCTACTTTACAAAGAGCCAAAGAAAGGCAGGCCACGCTGCGCTTCCTTGAGGTCGGTGTGCTGCCCCTTGGCCACCTGCAGCAGGGTTGGGAAGGGGAAAGGTCCTCTGCATAAGCTGGCTTTTGTGTCCACTGTTTGTTTCAAGGGTGTGCAGTGCCCTTCTGGGAAGGCTGCTCCACCAGAGTAGCAGAAGGAGGTGCTCTTCACCCCCTCTCCACAGACAGCAAAAATAAAAGAGAATTCAAAGAGCCTGAGGCATTTAGCTGGTAGGTCATATTTGGTAAACAGATACCCATCAGTGAGATGACTTGTTCTGCCTTTTATTTCCTCCCACTTTTGAGTTTCAAGTCCTAAGCTTTATTACATATGACTAGAAAACAAAAGCGTGTCCAAATCTCCATTCCTCAATTCCGGAGAGTGCTCTAATAAACCATCTTATTGTGGAGCACCGCATACGGTCTGATTCCTCTTGGCAAAGACACCGGGCCGTGGGGAGGAGTACATCCTAACGCGAAAGTTAAAGAACCAGAAAAGTTCGAGGTACTCACACAAGGATGCCTTCTGTTCCTTCCAGACCATGGCAAGAGGCTGCCGATTCAGCCTCCGGAGAAGCTGTGGCAGCATGCTTTCTCAGCAGCGGACGTTTTTAAAGGCGGTGTACAGACTGTCTCCGGAGTTGGTTACCTGCGTGGTGTGAGGCTCGTTTGCAGCACAGAGACAGTTTGGCTGGCTCTTGCTTTTTGATGGTCCAATGTCAAATCTGTTAGTTTTCTTTCAATTTAAATGTTTCTCTCTCTCCTCAAGATGGAAATCTCAGCAAGAATTTAAGCAATGTCTGCTACAGCTGTTTGCATTGTAAGTGGCTGAAAATATTCTTTGTCTCCCCAAGGACTTGTGTAGCTGGAAAACTGACATCGCTTTCAAAACTAGCTGTTCTGTTGCAGTTAACCCATACTCGCTGCTCTGAAATGACTTTGCACTTATTCTTAAGTAAAATCAATTTTATTTCACACTAGAGAATCTTGCTGTGAGAAGTTATTCTCAAGTCGCTCTCATGACTGATTTCTCCCTTGTAGGCAAGGCATGGTGTTGCTTAATTCTTGTTAAAATAGGTCGGCTAAACCGTCGCAGAAAAACAGCTCAGATCAGGGCCCAGCTCAGGCATTTGCATCCGTTGGGCTTGTGTCTTATAATGGGAAATTTTATAGTATGAAGTTACAGCTCCAGGTGCTTGTTTGCACTAGGGCTCACATTATCACTGGAGGGGGAGAGTAAATCACTGAGAAGTCTAAAAATAACCCCAAACCTTCCGCAGACAGGAAGGTTCTGTTATTTGCAGAAAGGGAAGTGTCTGACGCAACGATCCTGTCTCGAAGTAGCCATAAGGGAGCAATACAAGCAGCGCCTCGTCTTGTCTTTTGGGTAGCTCTCGGTATTGCTTGTCCTGAAACGTATCATGGGGCTCACAGCTTGGTGTCCCACGTGGCTTTCCCCGAGATGGCACCCTGCTGGATGTCGCTACTGTGAGCAGATAGCAACAGAGCTGTCGCCAGCGTGGAGCTGCAGTGATTAAGTGAACCTTGGCGTGCCGGCGTGGTACAAAGGGGCTTAATTCAACCCCGTTACACCCTGACAGCGCAGATGGGATCAGCAATGCGTGAGAGCGGGTGGCCGAGACCACATCAGCTTGACCTGCGCGGCAAGCGTTCATTCCTCAGCTGCGCAGGGTGCTGCAGCTCCCACTGCGCGGGAGTTAACGGAGCCCGGAGAGGGTGGACTCGGAAGGGGCAGGCTCAGGCCAGGCGCCGCCAGA
>NW_010552951.1:0-672 GCF_000687285.1 Phaethon lepturus | reverse complement strand
TTGCGCCGTGCTGGCGCCCTGCCACAGAGACTGCCTGCTTTTATTTGGCCTCGAGGTAAACCTCTCCTTCCCCAGGATGACTAGTATTTCTCAAGCGGCCACATCTTGTGTTTCTGGGCCATTTTGTGGCAAATCACACATCTGGAGGCAGTGCAGTAACTGATTGCAGCCCTTTCTTTGGGGATCTCCTGAAAGCTCTCCCGATGAGGCATAAAGCTGCCACAGTGAAGCTGCTCGCAGAACTGGGACCCCTCTCACCTGACAATGCTGGGAAAAAACGGAGGCTAATTTGGCTCTATCTGGCTTGGATTTTTTTCTAAACAAGCCTGTTTCCTGGGGATGAAAGGGAGGTTTGGCAGGAGAGAGGCAAAACCAGAGAGTATGGGAGCGAGAGCAGAGAGATACCCATGGCGTGGGAGGTGTGGCAGAGGTGAGACGTTGCAAGAAGTGTCGCACACCCACGGGAGAAGCAGCAGGCAGCCATGGGCTCTGGCTGTGCGGCTCATAACTTTTGCTCTCAAGGCTTTTTTAGCATGCTTTGAACCCCCAGGTAGCCTGAAGTCAGAAGGAGCCTAGCAAGGATGCAGTGAAGCTTGCAGGCTTGCGTGAGGCTGGTAGCCAAGGTGTCCGAGATGTTATCGATGCTCCTACAAGGTGATGCTGCCTCCAACC
>NW_010552950.1:0-353 GCF_000687285.1 Phaethon lepturus | reverse complement strand
AAACGGAAAAATAGATTTAACGAGCCTAAAAGAGGGGTTTCCCCCCTTTAAGTCGAGCCTAGGCGGCTGGGGGTGCAAGGCAGGTCTGGGCTCCCCCCGGCCAGGAAGGAGTAAAAGGGGCTCCCACCGGTGGCGGAGGGGGTCCCACGAGGGAGGAAATTTCGGGGGGGCTTTTATGGGAACTTCAGGTCAATTCAGAAGCCGCAACTTTCTCTTCACACAACCACTTCTTCACTTCTTTTTTTTTTTTTCCTTGGTCATAAACCGAAGTGTCCCTGTGAATGGAGCCGGGTAAATAATAATAATAAAAAGACAAAAAAAAAAAAAAAGAACAAAAAAAAGGGAACGGGAAC
>NW_010552949.1:0-4973 GCF_000687285.1 Phaethon lepturus | reverse complement strand
GACGTTCAAACCGAGGCGTAACATAGTTTAGCTCGCCACAAGCTCTACTTTTCATTAAATTACCTTTTTTTCCACCCTTTTGCCGGAGGCCTCTCGGTCGCCCCAGCGCAGGGCAGCCTCATGGGCATTTATAACGGGGAGGAGTTCGTCTTCGAGGAGAGCCGCTGGTACATCCTCAACCTTCTCAAGCTCCTCTGGCGCTACGGGCTCAACCCCCTGCGAATGTCCATGTGGGTGGAGGACGTCCTGGACAAATTCATGCGGTATGTCGGGGCCCCTGCTAAGGGAAAAGGTGGGGAACTTGCTGCCCAGTTTTAAAAAAAAAATTAAAAAATGGGTGAAATCATCCCATCGCCACTGAGAAAGGCGTCTCCGGTTGGCTTCTCTCCGTCGCCGATCGTTTTCCTAAGGAAAAAGATCGAGATGAGCGCCGTCGTCTTCAAAGAGGTCCAGCGACAGCAAGAGGCTGCGGTGGAAACACGGGTTAGAGGTGGGTTGTCCTGTTGATCTGGCATCCGAGCGCTGAAGAGAATTAACGGTGTTTAACTGGGCGCAAGGCGCTTTTGTTAGGGGAGGTCAGCAAATGACGTAACGAAGGGTCTCCTCGGGTCGGGGCTTGGCTGGGAGGACAAGCCCTGATGCTCCCACGAAGCCCTCGGGAACTGCGCTGTGAGATCGGCGGTGACGACGATTTACGGCGACCGAACCCGGTGCAGTCCCTTCGCCGGAGGAGAGCGCCTCGGCCAGCGCCCACGCAAACCTATTCCTTGTCTCCGCTTAAAGGATCTATCGCTACCAGACGCACGACTACGCCTTCAGCAGTAACGAGCGCCTGCTTCACGCCCTCGGAGGGAACGACTTCACCCGGATGCTGAACCAAACCATCGACGAAGCCATGCAGAAAGCCGGCTTCTCCCACAAGTTCATAAACGAGATGGTTTGTCCGGCCATGAGAGTCAACTACGGGCAAGGCGTCAACATCAACGGTTTCGTAGGTGAGCGTTTCGTAGGCGCCGCCGCTGCGGTAAAGGGGTGCAGAAGGTGAAACGGCCACGACGACGCGTCTGTCCCGGGGACCTTGTGCTCTTCATGGCCGTCGGGGTTCCTGCTCCCTGGGCTGGTACGGCACAGCAATACCTCCCGCGTGCTGCCTTACTCCGACTAATTACTGGCTTACGCAAGCTTAGCTAAGCTTAACTGCTGAGCCCTGGCCTTCAGCAAGCGCTGTGCCCTCAAGGGGTATTTTTCCCGCCGCCCCCCCCCTTAATTTTCCGCATTCTGTTTCAAATACCCCCCTACAGAATGACGCCGAGCGAAGCGCTCTAACGATGGTGGCTTCCTTGTAGGTGCTGTTTCTCTGGCAGGAGTAGAATCGGGCCTTTGGTCTGTAAAAGGGGGGAACAAACTTGTCTGCACTGGCCTTATCTACGCCTCCAAAGCTGACGTCATCCCTGGTACGGTTTTGTCTATAGAGCCAAAAATCAGACCCGGACCCAGACCCACAGGTGAGTTGGCTTCGCTTTCCCTTTGGCGGGGAGGGGAACGGCACGCTCCGGCAACTGGAGACCGATGTCGGCCTCCGGCAGCGCTCGGCTGCGGCTCTCAGCAGACCGAAGCAACGGCCTGGGTCTTCCTTGGTCTTTTAAGATGAAAACTGGGCTCTGCTCAAAGCCCCAGGTCGCAGCACTCCCTCAGCTAAGCTGGGACTAGTTTATAAAGCGACTTCAGCTCACAACAAGGCGTAATAAGCCTAAATGGGATGGTGCTTGTTGGAGGGACAAACGGGATTCCTGCCAGCCACGGGGCGGGATAACTGAGCCCCGCTCCCGCTCCTCTCCCCAGGGGACCCGGTGAAGCTCTACCAGGTCACCTACAACACTACGTCGGGACTAACGGGGGATACGTACGACATCGTCGTCATCGCTGCTCCGCTGAGCCGTAAAATGGCCAACATCACCTTCAAGAACTTCGACCCTCCTGTCCCGGAGTTCCCGAATCCTTACCACCAGACTGTCACGACGTTAGTGCACGGACGACTAAACGCCTCCTTCTTTGGTTACGGGGACCCATGGGCCTTTCATTTCGGTGCCATCTTCACTACGGAGAACCCCAAACTCTTCATCAATAGCCTGGGGGTGGTGTCTCCCGTGGAAGACGTAGGCAGTGAAGGAAAGCTGCCCTTGCAATCGGCCGTCTGGAAAGTGTTTTCACAGGAGGTGCTCACCAAAGAGCAGCTTAACTTGCTTTTCTCCTCCTACGACTCTGTCAGAGTGAAGAAGTGGCTGGCATACCCTCACTACAGCCCCCCGGAAAAATGCCCTCCCGTCATCCTCCACGACAACATCTACTACCTGAACGGCATCGAGCGGGCCGCGAGCGCCATGGAGATGAGCGCCATCGCAGCCAAAAACGCCGCCCTGCTCGCTTACCACCGGTGGTACGGGAACACCGACAGGATCGACCAGGAGGATTTGCACGAGAAGCTGAAAACGGAGCTTTGAGCCCCGCGGGGCCAACGGCCGGGCGCTCGCGGGAGCATCCGCGCTGCAGCCTCCGGAGGTACGGATCGCGTACGGTAGCTGTTTAGCCGCGATTAAAGCTAACGATCGAGGAACCCCTTGCTTTGCCCGTAAGAGGAGACACTCGGCCAACTCAAGAGCGGCAGCGAGCAGGCAGAGAAAGCTTGCCCAAGCGAGCTGGCCATTCTTCCAGCAAACTCCTCTGGCCTTTCCTCCAGCAAACGCCTCGATCCAGCCCTACGTGAGATGAAAGAAGTTTTAAATGCCATATTGACCCCAGAAGTGCCCTCCACGGTAAGGAGTCTGCCAAACTCAGGACCTGCATCACTGTGATTAACCCGTGCCCGTCGCTTTCCCCCCTCTGGCTGTGTTTCAGGCAGGGAACATCAACTTCTTGACTGTAAACGTCTCTGCCTCGGCTGTTTTCTGAAGGGTGTTATCACATCGTTATTCCTTGGGGTGGGACGAGTGCTGTGGAAAGCGGGGCTGCATTCCTAATTTGCTTCCCGAACAAGTACTGTAGCTTACAGGTGGGAGGGCCTGTCTGCTGGGAGTGCATGAGTTGCCAAAACGGGTGGTAAGCAAGCAAAAAGAGATGTCCTCTGCTTTGTCAAGGTTTGAAAGTGTTAATAATTTAGATTACCTGACCCTACAGCAGAGCACCACTAGGTCTGAGTAGGTAAAAACCCTTTTCGTGAGAATACTGTGCCCCTTGACTGCGTCTAATAGCGCCGCAATACCTCAACCGTGTGTGAATATTGCCGTTATAAATAAAAAAATTAAGGCACTGTTTGGAAAGGAAGCCAGTGCCGTTGCCTCGAGATCTGATAGTGTCATCCGGCTGCATCCTCGCTGTGCCACAACGGCCACGGCAGTGACAAAAGCTGGTGGGGGGGGGAAAGAAAAATGTCACTGTACTTGCAGCCTGTGGCATCCCAGCAGAACGCTTCCTGTCCCAGAACAGGCGTCCCTTGCGCCAGAGCACTCTCAAAAAGTGAGCTCAGGGTTTGTACTCGTGGTGTCCGAGTTGTTCCCGGTAACGACTGTTAAATTTGCCGAAAAAAGCATTTCAGCTCTGCCCAGAGCTCGCTTTCTGCTGGTTTTGGCATCCTTAAGGGCGCTTGAGAAAGCACAGAGCGCCTCTGTATGAAAAATGCGGTGACAAAAAAAACCCAAACCAACAAACCATCCCTGCCAATAAGGGCCGTAAAGGGGGTTTGCTCACTAAAACAAAGCAAAAAGGCCAGTTTCTACCTGGCTCCTGCTTAGGAGGAAGATCTGAAAAGCTTTTCAGCTCCTCTTCAGCCCTTGCAGGCTTTGGTTCCTGCACCAGAACTCCATGATGCAGAAGTAACAGTAGAAAAAAATATAATTATTAAAAAAAAAAAAAATCCTACTTTCGGGCAGCCCACATGACTTTTTGCAGAGGAGAATTTTACCATTTTCCTACCAATTCAGGACCAAATGCTGCACCAGCCCGACGCAGCTTTACGAGGTACTAAGGGGAAGGACACCAAAGGTAGCGCCAATTTAACATCTGCTCCAATAAATTCAGCCTCCTGCAGAGTTTTAAAGGTGTTGGGAGCAAAATTAACAACTGCCCCCCACACTGCACTGAAGAACCTGCCGCCCCCGTTACACCCAAAAAAGCAAGTACGACCCACGCAAGTTATGTCAACCATTACAAAAATTTATTTAATGAAAATAAACAAACAAAAAATAAGTTTAAGCTCAGGGACGCTTCACGGCAGATTCAATGAGTAAACAAAATAGGTGGGTTAGATCTCGTCAGGGCCGGTAACGACGCGGGTTTCTCGGCGCTATACTCGTTCCAAGGCTTCCAGCATAATGATGCTGTTTCCTCGTATTACCTGAAAGTGAGAGTTCGGAGCAGCCGGTGAGACGCAGCCGTTAACCTGGAGCGCTGCACAGGTCCCCTCCCTCAAACTTATTTTCCTCGAAAGCCGACACTGCGCCAACAATTCACGCGAATCCCCCTGCAAGGCTGAACACCGGCCGACTTTAACCCTAAAACCCCAGGGATTGTTGCGTGCCGTTACGCTAAACGCATCCGCTCGTGAAATTTCGGCTCGTTTAAGACATGAGCCCGCTGCGGCCAGCGCTCACCACCATGCCGATGTTGTTCTGCTGTCCTCCCGGCGCCATCTCCACGCACTCATCGATGACGAGGTTCATGAAGGGATCAAAGCCTCGCAATATCCCCTGGACGTGTCGGCCGCCATTTAGCTTCACTGCAAGAAAGCGAGGACGGTTAAAGACCGCGGGCTTTTCGCGGTTTCTCACCGGAACAAAAGCATTTAGAGCATCACGCCCCGCGCGGTAAGAAAAGGCCGTCCGGAGAGTTCAGGAGTGCCGATTTTAAACGAATATTGACCCCAATTAATAGATTTGGAAGGTTGAAACTAGCCGGGGGCCTCTCCGGGCGCTCTGCTC
>NW_010552948.1:0-1105 GCF_000687285.1 Phaethon lepturus | reverse complement strand
CGACAGGAACCGCCTCATCAGGGAGTGGCTGACCGCGCCCTCAAGATGTCCGACCACTCGACCCCTCGGACCAGCCAAGCTGGTGGCCCCAAGATGGCCGACGGGAGCCGCTCCAAAATGGCCGCCTGGGCGGCCCCAAGATGGCCGACCTGGCAGATGGATGATGTCAGAGATGGCAACTGGCTTGAAACCAACGGTGTCAGAATGGTGTATTGAACTTAGTGATGTCAAGAGTTGGTGATGTCGGAACTGTCAGCCATCTTGAATGCAGTGATGTCAGAAGCAGCGGCCACCTTGAAGCTGGTGATGTCAGAAACGGCAGCCATCTTGAATGCAGTGATGTCAGAGGCGGTGCTTATCTTGGACACAACGACGCCAGAACCGGCAACCGTCTTGAACGCAGCGATGTCACAACTCGCGATGTCAGCGTGGGGCGTCGGTGCGATGCCAGAGCTGGCAGCCATCTTGAATGCAGTGATGTCAGCAGTGGCCATCTGGAACAGCGATGTCAGAACCAGCAGTTGTCTTGAAACCAAGTGACGTCACAGCCAGCAGCCGTCTTGATCCCAGTAGAGAGCTGGTGGCCATCTTGAAACAACTGATGTCAGAGCTGGTGGCCATCTTGACTTCAGTGGATGTCAGAGCGTACGGCCATCTTGACCGTGGCAGATGTGGGAGGTAGCAGCCATCTTGACTCCAATGGATGTCGTAACTGGCGGCCATGTTGAAACGCAGTAAATGCCGCAACCAGTGGCCATCTTGACCCCAGCAGACGCAAGACTCGGCAGCCATCTTGGCCTTGGCGCATATCGGAGCCGGTGGCCATCTCGGCCGTGGCAGACACGGCACTCGGCAGCCATCTTGACTGCAGCAGGTGCCAGCGCTGGCAGCCATCTTGACCCCAGCAAACATAGGAACTGGCGGCCATCTTGACTCCAGTAGACAGTTGACCTGGCGGCCATCTTGACCCCAGCAGACGAGCCTGCGGCCATCTTGACTCCAGTGGACGTCGGAGCCGGCAGCCATCTTGATCCTGGCAGAGTTGAAGCCCGGCGGCCATCTTGACTCCAGCGGCCATCGGAGCTGGTGGCCACCTTGCCCCCCG
>NW_010552947.1:38638-46081 GCF_000687285.1 Phaethon lepturus | reverse complement strand
CCGCACGGCAAGGAGGTGAGCTGACGGGGGGGGGGTGAAGGAGGCGGGCGAGGCTCAGTGCGCATGCGCAGAGGCGGGGCGGTCGTGTTCGGAGGCGCATGCGCGGAAGTGGACTGGCGAGGGTGCATGCACAGGAGGAAATAGGCGGGCGTCTGGGGGTCCTGTGCGAGGGAATGTGCGCGTGCGCAATGGTCATGAGCTGGGGGCTGGTGAGGCGGTGTCATTCGTGCAGTGCACATGCGCGGCCGGGAGGGGAGCGCTGGGAACAGCCATATCCTGCTTGTTCGTCAACTCGGCGCCTGCGCAGAAGGCTGCTGCGGGGACTTGCGGAATAATGAGCCTCTGCATCTGCTTGGGGGGAGTCGGCGGAGGAAGACATGCTGCCAAATAGTGAGCGCCAGCTGCTGGTGTTCTCCTAGGGGGGCTGGCTGCGGAGTGGGGGGCAGAGTCCAGGGGCGCGATCCCCACCACGGCACCTGCTTGGGACAGGGCTTCTCGGGCTTCCCAGCCTGCCTCGGAGCAGGGCTTCCTCCGGCGGTAGGAGTCACTCGTAGGGCCAGGAGGTAAGAGCTATGGGGAAGGGGGCAGGAGTTGAGAGGAGAGAGGGATCGGTAGCTCGGCTGGGGAGAAGGGTGCGAGCGAGGGAGCAGGGCCTGAGCGGGGGGAGAGGTGCGTCAGGGAAAAGTTGGGGCAAGGCCTGGTTAGGGAATTCCTCGAGATCCCCAGGCAGGGATAGAGATTCAGTGGGGTGCCAGGAACTGAGTGAGGAAACACGAGTGGGAGAAAGGAAATAGGGCTGGAGTGGAAAAACTGAGATGACTAACAGCATAACCAAGTAAGGGATGACAGGTTGTAGCTTTGCCACCGAGAACTGTGAGGCACATTTCTAAATCAGGAGGGAACTTGGTCGTCGTATGAATTAGACCCCAGGGTGTCTGGGATCAGTACTGGTATTTCTTAGCTGTGTCTCAGGCCTGTGGTGGTGTTTAAAGGAAATGGTGCATCATCATGCAGTATGGAAAGGCAAAAGAATTGCCTTTCACAGTTAAATGTGTCACTGGTACGGTGTGATAACAGAGTGCTAATGCTTGTAGCATGCACTATCTTGATTAGTGATAGATGGTATTGTAAAGGTAAAATATTATACCTGTAATATTTGCAAAGCTGCCTATGAAATGGAATTGTCTTTTCCTGACAGGAGTTTTTAGGGGGAAGAAAAATATGGAATGTATTGTTATTTGTTGTCATTTTTCTGTAACTCAGCATTATTAGATGTGTTTACATTTGTTATTATAGAGCATCACCTTGACATAAAGAAAAGAAATACCCTTTTGTGATTTCCTGGGGTTTTTTTCCTTTGCCTGTAGAGTTCTAAATGGTTATGTCTGGGATGGCTTGATGTGAAGCTGTATAAAAATCTGAAGAATTTCACTATTATTTATGCTTTATAAAATAGAACTCTTTGGTTATAAAAAAAAAATCTAAATTACTTCAGTAAAACGTGCTGGCTTGCTTCTTTTTCAGTGACATTTTCTAACCAGATGCCCAGAATGATTTGGTTTCATTATGTCATTTGTTTCATTGTGACCTGGAGAGAAACAGATTTTTTTTTTTCTTAAGGATACTTGTCATGGATGTGTATTGAGATCAAGACAACATGACAGCAGAAGTACATTGCAAGCTGTCATCCTGTCACTGTATCAGTAGAGGACAGTAATACAAAACTGTGCCTACCATAAGATCGTAGAAGCTACTATCAAATCTGATGTCCTGATTTACTTGAATACAGTTACCACTCTTACAAGACTAGCTGTGTTTCCTCCCCAAAACCTTCAGGATTTGCACATAAATACGGATCAGGGAGGGAGTTAAAATGGAAGGAGTTTTGGTTTGACACATGGTCTCAGGGAGCAGTACCGTCATTGATTGCACAGGTCACAGTGGAGTGCTTAAAAAACCTTATTTCTTGTGTAATTGATCTTAGAATTTGCTGATGTTTTAACATGGAGAAGGTACCAGTACTGGCACTAGTATTAGGTTGATTAGACCTGATAAATGTTTAAAACAATTCTATGCACCGGAGTGTTCTCTCAGTTAGTTTCTACTGAGCCAGCTTGACCAGTGTGGGGGTAGGTTTAGGGTTAATCTCTGAGCCTCTAGACGGACCTAGTGTTAGGCGTGTGCTGTGAACTGAGTTTGTTGCCCTGTGTGATTTTTCTAGATACCAATCCAGTTTACAATAAGAGGGACTTACCAGCTTTATTCTTGGCACACCTTTCTGTTCAGCGTTTTACTCGTGGGGCTTGCCATTCCACTGCCTAGCTCACTGTGGACCTGTAAACTTGAAATCATCTGCTTTTTTTTCTTCCTGGACATTATTTCTGCAAAATTGAGCATAAAGCTGTCAAGATACCTATTTCTTCTATGATTGGGAGCTATTGCTGTGTTATCGATTGCATTCGTAGTTCCATGTTTGGAAATACCCACTGTCATTTTGTAAAATTCCTTCTCTCCCAGCTTTGGCTCGATTTTCTGCACGATTGGAGTATTATGTAAGATCTTGCTGTATTCCTCCAACCTCTGACTGCTGGTGTTTCCTACTCAGCACAGAGAGAAAATACAACAAAAATGTATTAGTGTTTTTTTAAAAAAAAGGCAAACACCTTTATTGAGAGTGTTGCTGCTTGATTCTCGGATGATAAGCTGCCACTGCATTGTCTTGTACTTTGTACTTGAGAGACCTCTTAAATAACGCATGTATCCCGAGTTCAGATGATGTTACAGGAAACTAGCATGAGATTAAAGTATTCATATCCTTGAGGAGGCAAAGAAGCTGTTGTTTTTCACAAGCTGTATCTGTAAATATATTAGAACTTCTTTTCTTGGTTTCACGTTGTTAAGTGTTCCTCTACTGAACTCTGTAGCAGTGTTTTGGAAGGAAGGAGTTGGGTGATTCTGGAAGTCTCTTCCTCTTTGCTGATGTGCATAGCTGAGAATTCAAGAAAATACGTAGCACACGTGAAATGTAATTTGTGGTTTGTTTTGTTTTATTTTTTTTTCCACATTTTTAGGACAGAAAAGATGCAGAATCACTGACTGTGTAGCGAATGCCCGGAAAAGACTTGGGAGTTCATTTTTATGCTGTGAGTAAATTCTTTGGCTACAGGCAGGAGTTGCACTGTTGCATTCTGTGAGGTGTAGCTGGTCTTACAACTCCATGGATTTTTAGAGGGCCGTAGAGTTTATAAAGTCAGGAACATGGGAGGGTTTAAACACTCCAACACTAAATTGGTAACGGGAAGATACTTTTTTGGCCATTGATATAGTAGAAGCCAATAGGATACTGGTGCCTTTAGATGCACTGCCTGCAGAAAATAGTATTAAAATTTTCATACTGAAATCTCACTTCAGCTTTTCTTAGCCTGTGTTGTAGGTCTTATTCAATAGGCTATATTGTATGACTCTGGACTTTAAAAATGGCTGTCGCTAGAAATATAGCATGTATGTTGTGCATTTTAAATTGGGTCTAATGTAATGCTTGGGCTGTGAATCATATACAGTAATTTTAATGCTTTTTTAAAGACGGATCAAACTTCTGATAAAAGAAATCATTTTCCAGAAAAAAAGGATGCCCTTGTGCACACCTTTAAGAGACTCGCATACAAAAAAAAGTTGTAATACTAATTTGAAAATATGCTAATATTTAAGCATTTAAAATATTTAGGAATCTCCTAAGTTCATTAATATTGTTTCTGAAAATATACTGGAAGGTTTAGAACTGTAAACACTTAAATTTATTACATACTCAGAAACATTGCATGTCACATGATAAGTAAGCTTATATAGAATATCATTGGACACCAGGATACTTAAACTGCTGACTGATAGTTTAAGTTAGTCTGAATCACAAGTTGTTCTTTGGTGTTAACATGCCACCCTTTGAGTTAACAGAGGAACAGTTGGAATGCTTTCCTATGTGTGACATTAGACATGCCAGTGAATACAGCATCTGAAAAGACTTGTGCGATATTCTGAAAATGGAAACTGTATCTTCTGATGTCAACAGAACTTAAAGAATTACACCTTTTTAACTATGAATATGCAGGAATGGTACTTGAGCGGTTCACAGAACGATTTGTGGGACTTAAACAGCGATCTGTAATTGTTTGGGGTTTTTCCCCTTTTCCATGAAGTCTAATTCCTCATATTTACCAATGAACAGCTATTTCCAAAACAAATATAACATGTGAATATCTCTGCTAGGGCTGTGACAAGGGCTACTTAAGCAAAATTGCATGGGCAGAGAAGATGGTCTAGAAAAACTTACTGATCTTGGAGGCAAACAAGATGTAGAAGTTTGCTTATGGGCCTTGATCGGATTTAAGAATATGTGTATTTTTTTAAGTGTGTCTTTAGTTACTGTTCTGCCCACATTCTTTGCTCATCGCTACAGAAGTTTGTTCAACATATCATAAATCAGATCATAACTGTATATAGCAACTTTCCTCTCATAGCAGTGGTTTACTAGTGGGGCACTCCCCAAGATTATTAAACTGTATTTCTTCAGCTTAGATTTTAAAGCTGGTGAGGCCTCACTTATCGTCTCTTAAAAAGAAATCCCTCTTAATTTTTATTTTTTATTTAAAATTGTGGATTTGCCTTTGTGCCTGAAAGAAAAGCTCAGATGGCAGCCCTGATTTCAGAGGCATGCTTATAGCAGTGAGACGGGAGAGCAGGTGGAGACAAGTACACCGAGTCGTCTGGAGCTGCTGTATAGCAATGCAGAGAAGCTGCCTGGCTGCCTCCCAAGTGTTGCTGCATAAAGAGGCTAGAACAGACGCTGACTGCATTGATGGAAAAGTTTTCAGTTAACATGGCTAGAATCGTGCCTACAGATTAACTATGTTGATGGTTAAAGAATGTTTTCATATCCCACCCCCCAGGAATCCATTGTGCTGTGGTGATGACATCGTACAGAACCTTCCTCGGATGCATAGAAGGCAGGCTGTTGTGGGCTGGGTATCCTGACTTTACAGATCTGCCTTTGTAATTTCCACATGGATTTATATGACACCACTATACTGGTGCTTTCATTTCCTCAGCTGCTTTTTTGTAGAAGTGTGCAACCTCAACAAGTTGTGCTTAAAAACCACATGTATCAGTTTGATTAATTTCTTAGAAGCACTTGTGGGCAGTAAATGAAATTCAGAGAACAGTACTTCACTACTGCCTTTCAGAGACATACTCCTGTTAGCTTGTGATTTTGTTCGTACTTGTTCCCGGAGAGAAGAACAGCGTGTCAGTGTAGGTGTTTGAGTCCAGAAGTTTTAAAAATTGCCATCGCGTGTTGTGTTCTGCCTGACAGACCTCTGCTTTGTAGTAAGATTACAGTGAAATAACTGTCATTTAAATTTTATGTAATACAATTTTAATCGGGGAGCGCAAGCACAAGCGTTACAGTAGATTATATTCAGCTGTATCCTGGAAATGTTCTGCACCATCCTTGCTTTAGGTTGGTGCCAACCTTACCAAACCTGCAAGTGTGATTAAAGTCCTAGTGTTACTTGGTAGTAAAGATTTATAACTTGTGTGATTTAGAGTTGGTTCTTGACTAGCAGGTAATTGATATTTCTCTGTAGATAATATAACCCAGGAGCTTATTCAGTTTTACTATTGATGGAGAAAATAGTAAGAAGACTTTTTGAGGTGTTTTTATAGGAACAGAAGGGGTAACAGGAAGAAAACAAAAGCAACAAGAACTGGTTTCTTTGAGGCTGGACATGATTTATGGAGGTGGCTTCTTGGTGTAAAAAGGGAAATTAAATTCCCAGGTGATACCTTCATTTTTTTCATGTACTTTTACATTTTCCTCTGTTTTTAAAGATTCAATAAATGGCTTTTGCCAACAACAGCTTAGAAAGTATAATTAAAAGTAAGAGTCAGCCAGTCGGCTCCCTGTGTCCAAGATACTTCCTCTGGGATTTTTTTCACTTTTAACAGAAGTTACAACGTTTAATGCTGAAAGCAGTGAAAAGAATGCACCTTGCTGCCCTGCTTCCGACGTGTCACTAATATAAATAGACATATAATAATGCCTCTGGCCCAGTCTTTTTTCCTATTGACTAAAAACATAGAAAATGAAGAATATCTAAGCTACCAAAATTTTTCTTTGCTCTTTGTCTTATTAATTCGATAATCTTGGGCTTGAATGGTTAGGATATTCAAATACGGGTGTAGGCGAATGCTGTAATTGTGTTATTTTCAGAGTGTGATTTATGGTAAGATGTGATTTTTTTGATGTTAATGTAAGTAAGATTATTAAAATTATGCTAGCAAAGCCATCGCGCCTTATTGAAGTCAGTGTGATATGTTTTATAGAAAACATGGCTGCTGACTTTTGAGGAAAATATAGGTGGTTTGGAAGTGGAATTTGGTTGGAATTTGATTGCCATATCCTTCCTCTCTTGATTCTTTCTCGCGTTGATGCCTGCTAAGGTCAGAGAAAAGACTAAACAAAGTAACTTTGAAAATTAAGGACTTTTCCTGCCTATAAAACCAGAAGTGTTGGAGAAGCGTTATGTGATGGGATAGGCTGCAAACAGAAGTCTTCTGGAGTGCTCCTAATTGCTACTTATTATCTGCTGGGTATTGACTGTTGGAAGGCAAGTGCTGGAGTGAGCTTTCTGTTGGAATGAAGCAAGTGGTTAAGCAAGTGGTTGATTTCTTTTCATGCTTTTTCCAAAACCCCAGATTTGCATGCTGATTCCAAGAGTGCTTTTATTTGGCAATCATATGATCTTTACATTTAGCAGGTTAAAATAATTCTCATAACCATTTTGATGTCATGCAGTTGCAAGCAGGTGAAAGAATCCAGTAGTTTGCGGTCTGGTTTTGTCCATGCATTGTAATCTCTAAATTGATTATTTGAAAGCTTAATTTCCAGGATAATAATGGCAGAAACTGTATTTCAGCTCAAGTTGTTTTTTATAAGCTTTTAGAAATATTAGCACAAGGTAGCAACTGGAAAATGTTATGTGAGGACTACCAGATGTTTGTATTACTGGAAAGTTGATATAAATAAAAGGCTCCAGAGGGGATTATAGTCTTGGTGGTTTGCTAAGAGGTCAGATCTGCAATCCCATTTGAGTGCTTTAGCGGTGTTTGGTACCAGCTCTCAACACAGTAGATTGAAAAAATCAGTCCTGCTTAATTTTCCGTTTTTGCTTGTTCTCTGATTAGATGTTACACCACTTAGGCATTTTCTTCCAGTTATTTTCAACTCCCCAGGAATCTGTTGGGATTTTAGAAGTGTGAGGTATTTCTTGCAGCATGTTGGTCTTACAAGAGAAAGAACAATCTATGGAGGGGAGAAAAACCCCTGCTGCTGCCAGCCTGCTTTCGGAGTGAGAGGCTTCCCTGGCATGTTAGGAAGTTTTCTGGGAA
>NW_010552947.1:38245-38607 GCF_000687285.1 Phaethon lepturus | reverse complement strand
GAAAGAGTAGTTTTCATGGCTTTATCTTTTAATTTGGCAGATGACTTACATGCAATGAAAGTGCAAATGTTTTACTTTAAAAAAATATATATATATATTGCTAAAATGGCAACTGAGTTACTTGACAAGTGACAGGTAACAATTTACCCTACAAGTAGAAACTGAAGCTGTAAAATAATTTTTACGATTTGCCAGTGAGGGAGAATCTAAAATAAAAAAGTTCATGGGCAATAACAAAACCCTTCTTTTCAAAAATAAGATCGGGTTTCTTACTGAAGACAGAAGTCTGCTCAGGCTGATTGTGTCTGTAAGACCTAAGCTGTTGTGTTCAAATAACATTTTTACTTGTGAGAGGAGAGGAA